>NW_022437069.1:228953-248681 GCF_009761245.1 Sapajus apella
CCATTATTCATGTTAACCTTGGGGAATGCTGTCTACACAGACACATTTGGAGAGATGAGGTGGGATAGGAAGGTTGGGGCTCAGAAAGTGATCCCCAAGATTGGAGCTCTGACATGCTGAGGGGCCTTCCATGCTGCCTCCAAATCCAGATCCCTCTGACCTTGTCTTGCATCCTCCCTACCCTCACGTGGAGGGACAGACTCTACCTGGAATTCCTCATCTGACTAAGAAAGCTTCTATAAATAGCCTTTCGTTTTAGCTGGTGGATAATCAACTTCAGGGAGTCCAGTCCCTCTGATGCTGGAAGGTCCGGGACTAGTAATGATCATCACCTCTCTCACTGTTTTAATTTATTTGTTCTTTGTCTCTGAATTCATTGCGGTATTTCAAGTTTCTCTCCCACGCTATTCACTTGCTTTTCAGACGCATGTGCTGTGTTGTAACTGTTTTTACATGTGTCACGGTCAGTGTGTTTCCTCCCCTCTGCAGTTTCTTTGCATTTCCTGATAATGTTTTCTTTTCTTTTCTTTTTTTTTTTTTTTGAGACAGAGTCTCGCTCTGTCATGCAGAGTGTGGTAGCGAAATCTTGGCTCACTGCAACCTCCGCCTCCCAGGTGCAAGCGATTCTCCTGCCTCAGCCTCTCGAGTAGCTGGGATAACAGGTGCATGCCACCACTCCTGGCTAATTTTTGTATTTTTAGTAGAGGTGGGGTTTCACCATGTTGGCCAGGCTGGTCTCGAACTCTTGGCCTCAGGTGATCTGCCGGCCTTGGCCTTCCCCAGTGATGAGACTACAGGCATGAGCCACCGCGCCCGGCCTGTCATCTCTTCTTTGTGCTCTCTTCATTCAACAACTTTGAGGGGCTGAGGCAGGTGGATCGTGAGGTCAGAATTTTAAGACCATCCTGGCCAACATGGTGAAACCCCATCTCTACTAAAAGTACAAAAATTGACTAGGTGTGGTGGTTCGTGGCTGCTCAGGAGGCCAAGGCAGGGAAATCGCTTGAACCAGGTAGTCGGACGTTGCAGCAGGGAGCTGAGATCATACCACTGCACTCCAGTCTAGTGAGAAAGGAAGACTCTGTCAAAAAAAAAGAAAAAGAAAAGGAGGGCTGGGCGTGGTGGCTCACACCTGTAATCCCAGCACTTTGGCAGGCTGAGGCGGGTGGATCACCTGAGATCCGGAGTTTGAGATCACTCTCGACAGCATGGCGAAACCCCGTCTCTACTAAAAATACAAAATTAGCTGGGCGTGGTGGCACATGCCTATAATTCCAGCTTCTCCGGAGGCTCAGGCAGGAGAATTGCTTGAACCTGGGGGGCAAGGTTGCAGTGAGTCGAGATCATGCCATTGCACTCCAGCCTGGGCGACAAGAGTGAAACTCCGTCTCAAAAAAAAAAAAAAAAAAAAGAAAGAAAGAAAGTAAAAATAGAAATGGGGTCTCAGGCCAGGCACGGTGGCTCACGCCTATAATCCCAGCACTTTGGGAGGCCGAGGGGGTGGATCGCGAGGTCAAGAGATCGAGACCATCTGGTCAACATGGTGAAACCCCGTCTCTACTAAAAATACAAAAATGAGCTGGGCATGGTGGTGCGTGCCTAATTCCAGCAACTCAGGAGGCTGAGGCAGGAGAATTGCCTGAACCCAGGAGGCGGAGGTTGCGGTGAGCCGAGATCGTGCCATTGCACTCCAGCCTGGGTAATAAGAGCGATACTCCGTTTCAAAAAAAGAAGAAGAAGAAAAAAAAAGAAATGCGGTCTCACAAGGTTTCCCAGGCTGGTGTCAAACCCCTGGGCTCACATAATTCTCCTACCCAAGTCCCTAGCATCTGGGGCTGACAATCACACACCACTGCGCCTGGCTCATGCTTTTTATACCTGGTTCATATTCTCACTCAACTTTCCTCCAGCACGAAGCTACTGGTTCGCAGAAAGCAGCTCAGGTCCTTGGCTCTGCTGGCTCTCAGCTGTGCCCCGGTGTGATTTCCTTCCCTTCCCGGTACTTGCGTGTAGGGCGGGCTTGCAAGTTCTTTTCCTCTTGCATGGTTAGCTAACTCCTGACATTCTATGAGTTCTGCCATGGGAACCCACCTGCCTTGCCCACAGAAGGGCAGTTTTGAGGCTGCGTCGTGGGTAGTCTTTGAGTATGCAGAGGTCGGTGGGGAAGTCCCCCGGCTGAGGTCACCCTGCTGTGGCCGCAGGTCTTCCGTCTCCTGCTAACGTCCCCCAAACACCCTGCACCCAGCCCCTCCGCCCTACTCCTCCCCATTGGCTGAACACGACAGCCCTGGAAGCCGCTTATCTGGAAGCTGTCTGTCTTCTTGGTTTGTTGGCTTTTTTTTTTGTTTTTTCTTGAGACAGTCTTGCTTTTTCACCAGGCACTAGTGCAGTGAAGTGCAGTGGCGAGAGCTTGGCTCACTGCAACATCCACCTCCTGGCTTCAAGCAATTCTTCTGCCTCAACCTCCCGAGTAGCTGGGACTACAGGCACGCACCACCTCGTCCAACTAATTTTTTTGTATTTTACTGGAGTTGGGGTTTCACCATGTTGGCCAGCATGGTCTTGATCTCTTGATCTCTTGATCTGTCCACCTTGGCCTCCCAAAGTCCTGGGATTACAGGCGTGAGCTGCCGTGCCCAGCCCTTTTTTGTTTTTTTGAGACGGAGTCTCACTCTGTCACCCAGGCTGGAATGCAGTGGCAAGATCTCGGCTCACTGCAGCCTCTGCCTCCTGGGTACAAGCAGTTCTCCTGCCTCAGCCTCCTGGGTAGCTGTGACCACAGCGCACCACCATGCCGCCCAGCTCATTTTTGTATTTTTAGTAGAGATGGGGTTTCACCATGTTGGCCAGGATGGTCTCAGACTCCTGACCTTGTGATCCACTCACCTCGGCCTGTTGGCTGATTCTTTTGCCAACAATTTGTCACTACTGTGCACATGGTCAGGTATTGGGGTGGGAGAGTGTGCGTTCTCCCCTCATCCTGCCTTCTTTTTTTTTTAATTATTATTTTTTTTTTAAGATGGGGTTTCACCATGATGGCCAGGCTGGTCTTGAACTCCTGACCGCAAGTGATCCACCCACCTTGGCCTCCCAAACTGCTACAGGTGTGAGCCACCGCGTCCGGCCTCATCCTGCCTTCTAAAGTCTGAACTCCCCTCCTCAGCAGGCTCTTCAAAATTCAAATCTCCAGGGCCCATCCACCCCAGGAGCAGAGATCTGTGGGTCTGGCTGGGACCTCTCCCTCCCGCCCAAGTGATGCGCCTGAGCAGGCTTGGGGTTGAGAAGTGCTGACTCATCCACCAGGAGTATTTGCATTTTAGTCAAATTAAAGGAATGCAGCCCTACTTACGTAAGTCCACATGGCCCTGAAAATGAACAGTCCTGGAATGTCCAAGTGGGTGGGCAGATTTGATCATCAGCTTCCGATGAGGATCATTCTATTGGTGAGGCCTCTGGGGCACAGAGAGATGAAGTGACTTGCCCAAGGTTACCCAGCACTTCAGCAACAGACAGTTTTGAAGAATTGGAAATGCTGACTCCACATCTGGGGCCTGGGGTCAGGGTTGCCCACTTCAGGGAGCAGGAAGATCTTTTTAAAATTTATTTTATTTTATTTGTTTGTTTATTTATTTATTTATTTATTTTGAGACGGAGTTTCACTCTTGCTACCCAGGCTGGAGTGCAATGGCGCGATCTCGGCTCACCGCAACCTCCGCCTCCTGGGTTCAGGCAATTCTCCAGCCTCAGCCTCCTGAGTAGCTGGGATTACAGGCACGCGCCACCATGCCCAGCTAATTTTTTTGTATTTTTAGTAGAGACGGTGTTTCACCATGTTGACCAGGATGGTCTCCATCTCTTGACCTCGTGATCCACCCGCCTCGGCCTCCCAAAGTGCTGGGATTACAGGCTTGAGCCACCGCGCCCGGCCGTATTTTATTCATTTTTGAGACAGAGTTTCACTCTGTCACCCAGGCTGGAGTGCAGTGGTGCCATCTTGGCTCACTACAACCTCTGCCTCCTGGGTTCAAGCAATTCTCCTGCCTCAACTTCCCGAGTAGCTGGGACTACAGGCGGGCACCACCACGCCTGGCTAATTTCATAGTCTTAGGAGAGACACGGTTTCACCATGTTGGCCAGGCTGGTCTCAAACTCCTGACCTCAAGTGATCCGCCTGTCTCAACCTTCCACAGGGCTGGAATTACAGGCACGAGCCACTGTGCCCGGCCAGGAAGGTCTTTGTCTTTAACATGAGGAACCCGTTCCCATTTCCGGGCCTCACAGAAGAAATGATTGTGGCCTTCCCCTGGGAACTTTGGTCTTGAGCCTCTTGGAGGAGGGAGGGTGGCCAGACCAAGGGCCCACTGCCAATCCCAGCCCTCCCAGGAGCAGTGACCCCCACCTCCCCTTGGCCCTGCCCCACCTCCATCCACACCGTGTCCAGGAGGCAGTGCCCAGGCAGAGCTGAGCCCGGTGGCAAGCACGGTCTGAGCAATGGGTGGAGAGGTCTGGGTGAGGAAGCAGCATCAGAAGGTGGTGGGGAGACTGGGGTTGGGCTGAGTCAGGCCTTCCTGGGAGGATCCCACCTCCGAGCCGGGAAGAAGCTACAGGCTATGTGGGCCATGACTAGTGGCAAAGCTTGGCCCTCTGACTGGGACCCTGGGCCAGGACCCTCGAGGTCAGTTGGGCCAGGATGTCCTGCTGGGGCGCCCTGGGTGTCGTCAGCCTGTGGCCCTGTTCTCATCTTGCCCCACTTAGCAGTGACATGGTGGAGCCAGCTGGTGACATTGGGCAGATTCTCGTTTGCTTGTCTCATGGCCTCGGCGATTCAGCTGCTTTAGCTGTGAAAAGGGAAAAATTACTAGACCACCACAACCCCTGTGGTTGTGAGGATGAGGAGCCGAGATGAGGTATAAGAATCTCAGGCCAGGCGCAGTGGCTCACGCCTGTAATCCCAGCACTTTGGGAGGCCTAGGTGGGTGGATCCCTGAGGTCGGGAGTTCGAGACCAGCCTGGCCAACATGGTGAAACCCCATCTCTACTAAAAATGCAAAATTAGCTGGGTGTGGTGGCTGATGCCTGTAGTCCCAGCTACTTGGGAGGCTGAGGCAGGAGAACTGCTTGAACCTGGGAGGCGGAGGTTGCAGTGAGCCAAGATCATGCCATTGCACTTCAGCCTGGGCGACAGAGCAAGACTCTGTCTCAAAAAAAAAAAAAAAAAGAATTGCTCCAACCCGGGAGTCAGAGCCCAGGAGCTCAGGATCCTCGAGGGAGCTCAGAATGGATCCATGCCACAAGATGGCAAAGATCATGTGGGAGTTTCTCGGTGAGGAGATGGGGAAAAGGACTCTTGCTGTTCACCACCAAACTGCAATTTAATTTTTCTCTGGGGCATTTCTGCTGTTTCCTTGCTAAATTTCTCCCTTTCCTCCTTTCCCACCTCCCACCCGTCCCCACCATGCCACCTGTCCCAGCATCCCCTCTGTTGTCCAGCCCCAGCCTTCTGCTGGCACAGCCCTGACCAAAAGTAGGGTAAGGGGGTACCCACATGGCCTCAAGAGTCCCCGGCGAGCATGAATCATGATAAGGGTTACAGCTGCCGGGCGCGGTGGCTCACGCCTGTAATCCCAGCACTTTGGGAGGCCGAGGCGGGTGGATCACGAGGTCAAGAGATCGAGACCATTCTGGTCAACATGGTGAAACCCCGTCTCTACTAAAAATACAAAAAATTAGCTGGGCATGGTGGTGCGTGCCTGTAATCCCAGCTACTCAGGAGGCTGAGGCAGGAGAATTGCCTGAACCCAGGAGGCGGAGGTTGCGGTGAGCCAAGATCGCGCCATTGCACTCCAGCCTGGGTAACAAGAGCGAAACTCCGTCTCAAAAAAAAAAAAAAAAGGGTTACAGCTTGCCAGGCTCCCGATGTGCAGGAAGCATGTTTGTACATTGTGGACTCTGCATCCCTGTGGCAGGGGCTGTCACGACCCCCTTGGACCCAGGAGCCCCCAGGAGGAAGTGCTAGTGCTGGGTGTTACTGTGGCCACCTGCTGTTTCTGAAGCTGACCTTGAATGTGTCACCCACATCCATGGCTTCTTGGCTTTTCACAGTGACTACGGAGGAAGGCGGGCTAGGTGGCCACCACCCACCTTCCTTGGAATCCCATTTCTCCCATGAGAGAGAGCTCAGCAAGGCCAAAGGCTTGGGCAGCAGCGGTGTCGCCTTGGGCTGTTTGTTCTCAGCTGCCCCGTGGATGACACGCAGGTCCCAAGTCCTGTCCCCTGTGGACCCAGCCGCCTCCTGAGCCCCTTGCTGTTTGTGATGACGCAGACCTACTCTGCGTCCCAAGATCACAGGAGCCTGTCGTCACGCTGACCATAGTGATGCTTCCTCGCTGTGGCTTCACACGTCTCAACGTGCACTGCCGTCCTCTTCGTTTCCTCTCTTTTTTTTTTGAGACAGAGTTTCGCTCTTGTTACCCAGGCTGGAGCGCAATGGCGCGATCTCGGCTCACTGCAACCTCTGCCTCCTGGGTTCAGGCAATTCTCCTGCCTCAACCTCCTGAGTAGCTGGGATTACAGGCACGCGCCACCATGCCCAGCTGATTTTTTGCATTTTTAGTAGAGACGGGGTTTCACCATGTTGACCAGGATGGTCTCGATCTCTTGAACTCGTGATCCACCCGCCTCGGCCTCCCAAAGTGCTGGGATTACAGGCGTGAGCCACCGCGCCCGGCCTCGTTTTCTCTTGACTTTGGAGAGGGCTCAGCTTTTGGCGAAGAAGACGAAGAGTGAGCTGCTCCCAACTTTGCCCCAGCGCTCTGGTGTCTGGGGGTGCCCAGGGTTTCCCTGGGAGTGGCTGTGCTGTTTAGGGCACCTGCTGAGGCCTGCATCAGCTTCCCTGAGGCAGAATCTTACAGCTTTTGGGGGTTGCTGGCCCCTTTGACAACTTGAGAAAAATTGTGGTCCCTCTTCCAGAAATCTGCAGAGACACAAGAATAATACATGAATGCATTTGAGGGGTATAGATACCCTCTGACGTCTACTTCAGGATTTTCCAGGGGTTCCTAGAGCCTGGATTGAGACCTAGCTTATAGGGTGTTGTCTACCTGTTCTGCCAATTTCCAGAGCTCCAAAATCTGTATGTTTATATTATGTTTGGATAGCTGGGTATAACCATGCCTGAAGGAGGCTTCTTTTTTTGAGACAATGATTCCATAAAAGGACTAGGTTGAGAATGGCCAAGACCCACTGAGTGAAAACAATATCTTGTTTATTCACGAATCAATTTCTTTTCTTCTTTTTTTTTTTTTTAAGACGGGGCCTCACCGTGTTGGTCAGCCTGCTCTTGAACTCCCGACCTCAGGTGATCTGCCTGCCTTGGCCTCCAAAGTGCTTGGATTACAGGCGTGAGCCACCACGCCCGGCCTCACCAATCAATTTCTGCAAAAATACATGCGGCAAACAGCGAGGACATAAAGTGTGTCTACATGGTACACTACAGTAACCTTCACTGAGAGCTAGGCACCACGTTATGGGCCGAGCAGATATTATCCTCACAATCCCCCAGTCGATCCCACAGTGTAGTGCTGTTATGAGCTCCCTGAGGCACAGAGAAGTTAAACAATTTGCTCAAGGTCACACAGCAGGTGGTAAAATTGGCTTTTGACCCCAAGCAATCTGACTCTGGGGCCATTGATAGTCTAAGAAATTGGAGGTCGGGTGTGGTGGCTCATGCTTGTAATTCCAGCACTTTGGGAGGCCAAGGTGGGTGGATCACCTGAGGTCAGGAGTTCAAGACCATCCTGGACAACATGGTTAAATTCTGTAAAAATGGGCCGGGCGCGGTGGCTCAAGCCTGTAATCCCAGCACTTTGGGAGGCCGAGGCGGGTGGATCACGAGGTCAAGAGATCGAGACCATCCTGGTCAACACGGTGAAACCCCGTCTCTACTAAAACTACAAAAAATTAGCTGGGCATGGTGGCACGTGCCTGTAATCCCAGCTACTCAGGAGGCTGAGGCAGGAGAATTGCCTGAACCCAGGAGGCGGAGGTTGCGGTGAGCCGAGATCGCGCCATTGCACTCCAGCCTGGGTAACATGCGTGAAACTCCGTCTAAAAAAAAAAAAAAAAAAAATCTCAAAGCCCTTTTCTCTTGGTATCCTTATAATACAAATCTGTAGAAGGCTGATATATTAAACTACATTTTAAAAATTAGCCTGGCAACAACTACCACAAACCAAGTCTAAATAAAGATGACAAACTGAAAAAAATCTTTTATGAAGACAATAAAATATTGAGTTTATGTTAAAAAAAAAAAACCAAGGCCGGGCAAAGTGCTTCATGCCTATAATCCCAGCACTTTGGGAGGCTGAGGCAGGTGGATCACGAGGTCAAGAGATCGAGACCATCCTGGTCAACATGGTGAAACCCCGTCTCTACTAAAAATACAAAAAATTAGCTGGGCATGGTGGTGCGTGCCTGTAATCCCAGCTACTCAGGAAGCTGAGGCAGGAGAATTGCTTGAACCCAGGAGGCGGAGGTTGTGGTGAGCCGAGATCGCGCCATTGCACTCCAGCCTGGGTAACAAGAGCGAGACTCCGTCTCAAGAAAAAAAAAAAAAAATTAAAAAAAATACAAAAAAATTCTAGTAAAAATACAAAAAAATTAGCCAGGCATGGTGGTACGTGCCTGTAATCCCAGCTACTGTGGAGGCCGAAGCAGGAGAATCGCTTGAATCCAGGAAGCGGAGGTTGCAGTAAGCCATGATCGTGCCACTGCATACCAGCCTGGGTGACAGAGCGAGACTATGTCTCCAAAAAAAAAATTAGCTAGGCATGGTGGCAGGCGCCTGTAGTCACAGCTACTTGGGAGGATGAGGTATGAGAATTGCTTGAAACTGGGAGGCAGAGGTTGCGGTGAGCCGAGATTGTGTCATTGCACTCCAGTCTGGGTGACAGAGTGAGACCCTGTCTCAAAAAAAAAAAAAAAGAAAGAAAAGAAAAGCAATCGGTAGGTGAGGCTGGCCCCATCCTGCTCTCCCAGCTCAGGCCATTGGATCTTGCTGGGGTCGGGTTCTGAGCAAAGCCTGCAATCGCGTTTTTCTAGAACGCCTTCATCACACGTTGGCGCCTAAGGCCTCTGTCCAGGGGTTCTCAACAGACTGTATCTTCAAGTGGCATTTGCCTGGTCCGGCAGGGAATCAGGACTCTATTCTCAGGCAGATTTGGGTCGTCACTTGACCCCATTTGACTCCCAGGCTGGCAGGGCCTGGGAAATGTCAGTTTACACTTGTTTCCAGAGCTTTAAAGGAGGTTTCCTTGGCCTCTTGAACGCTGCAAAATGCCTGCTGGGAGTGTGTTTCTGCTCTTGCTTCCTGGCTGCTGAGTCTCACTTTAAGTTCTGAGTCTCTCTCTAAGAGGCCCTTTGGGGTTGGAAGGGGCTGAGAGCCTGGCTTTGCCATGAGTCCCTTTCCTGAAAATGGTTCCCGTGCGAGGCTGTTGTACTTCCACATTCTCAAACGCTCTCCCTTGGATCACCAGCCCACCCCCCAGGCCTGTCCAGCTTGAGGATGGAGGTGACAGCTGTACAGAGTCTAATGACCACCTCGCCCCCTTTGTTTGAGATAGGATCTCACCCTGTTGCGCAGGCTGGAGCCCAGTGGTATGGTCATGACTCACAGCATCTCAACTTCCCGGGCTCAAGAGATCCTCCTGCCTCAGCCTCCCGAGTAGCTGCAACTACAAGAGCACACCACCAGCCTGGCTAATTTTTTAAATTTTTTGGTAGAGACGGGGGTCCTGCTATGTTGCCCAGGCTGGTCTCGAACTCCTAGGCTCAAGGGATCCTCCCACTTTGGCCTCCCAAAGTGCTGGGATTCCAGGTGTGAGCCACTGCACCCTACTCCTCACTTTTGCAGATGGGAAACCAAAGGTGAAAGAGGGGAGAACGCCTTGTCCAAAACCTCAAGGCGAAAATTCCCAGCAGCTGCGATTTGTATTCACCTGGGCCTGGCAGCACTGGGACCACCAGGAAGCTGGGTGGAAAAGCACATTCTTGGGGCACACCCCAGACTTGCTGCACTGAAGCTGGGTCACAGCCAGCCCTTCAGGTGACGGAGGCGAACACACGTTTGAGAACCACTTGCCTGGCCCTTGCCTTTCAGCTGGGACTGAGGTTCTGCACAGGTAGGACCCAGTGACAAACGTTCACCCCTCAACTGCTCCATGTGCCTTGGTCCCCACAAAAGCCTTCCTCGCACACAAGTAAACTCTGGAAGCACAGGATAGCAAAGAGCTAGAAGCAGACACTGGTGGTTATGAAGGCTGTCACGTGATAGACAATGCAGCTCCGAAGTGGGGAAATGGGCTTTCTGTTTCAGCACAGATAAGACACCAACTGACCCAAAACATCAGTACACGCACAAAAGAAAACCTAGGCTGGACACGCTGGCTCACACCTGGAATCCCAGTACTTCCGGAGGCTGAGGTTGGCGGATCACCTGAGGTCGGGAGTTCAAGACCAGCCTGGCCAACATGGAGAAGCCCCATCTCTACTAAAAATACAAAAATTAGCCAGGTGTGGTGGTGCATGCCTGTAGTTCCAGCTTCTCGGGAGGCTGAGGCAGGAGAATTGCTTGAACCTGGGAGGCGGAGGTTGCAGTGAGCCAAGACCGCACCACTGCACGCCAGCCTGGGTGACAGAGTGAGACTCTATCTAAAAAAAAAAAAAAAGAAAGAAAGAAAGCCTAAGTGAAAACCAAAGCCAGCTGGAAAATTGCTTCCCCTTGTCCAGATGAAGCCAGCAGAAGTCACAAGTGGGCCTTTGGTGACCTGGGCCACCGTCCCCATCAGCCTGGTTCTGGCTGTGGGGGCTGCAGGATTTTAAGGCCCTGCCAGCCTGAGGCCCTGTCTCCTCCCATGAGAGGCCGTGAGGCAGGTGTCTTCACAGCGCCCCTTCACCCACTCACCCACACATCCGCTCGTGCATCCATCCAACAAGCTATTATTAGTCACCTGCTATGTGCCAAGTCCCTGGGGCTAGAACCCAGATCTGGGGCAAAGGTACAGCCCTAAGCTGAGCCTGTGGGGCAGGGATCCTGGCAGGTGGACTGGGGTCACCCCCATTGTGCCCGCTTCCTGAGCTGGAGCTCATACAGGCAGGCGGCCCAGCCTGGGGTGTGCATGTCCTAACAGTGAGGCGGTGGCCAGGCTGGCACAGGGCCTTTCCGCTCAGGAAGAGGGTCCCGCGGTGTGCGCCGTGTCCTTTCTGCTTTTCCTAGGTGAGGAGCAGACCAGCAAGGCAAGCACAGGGTGGCTTCAGCAGGGGTGGCCGGACCCTGGAATGGTCCACTTGGCCACTTCAGCGCCCTGGGCACCCTACCCTACGCCCACTGGCCCCGGGCTGGACCTGGGGTTTTCACCCCATCCCCACATACCCCAGCACTGCTCTCTCCTCCTCCCACGGTGTTTCCCTCCCTGCCTGTGCCCTGGTTGAAGACTGAACCATGCTGGAGCTCTGCTTGGCTAAGAAATGTTTGTGGAATATCTGACCAAAAGGCTGCCGCAGCCACCCTGGAGGCCAGACCAGGTGACATGTTTATGGTGCAGATGAGACACTGGGGCTCAGAGAGGCCACAGAGCTTGCCAAGGGCACTCAGTGGCTGAGGAAGGGGCCAGGTCCTGCCCACTCCAGACCTGGCGGTGACGAGGTGCGAGGGTGGATCCCTGTCCTGGTTTGCACACTCACCGTGCAGGCAGGTGTCTGCAGTGGGGCTGGCATGGGCTGACCTTGGTCTCCCTGGCGCTGACTGCTGAGCTCGCCTTTGGGGTTAGCAGGGCTAACTGCCTCCCCGTCACAGCGGCTCAAGGCTGGGCTCTGGGCAGAAGTCCTGGTGTCTCTCGGGGTCTCTGATGTCCTTCCTTCCAGGTGGAGGTTTCAGGTCTGTTAATGGTGACTCTCTCTTCAGACCCGTACTCTGCGTTAGCAGTTCTGGGGGCACCAGTGCCACCTGCCGCCCCAAGGGTCCCTACTCCAGGTTTCACCCCACTGAGGAGGGTGTTCCCTGCAGGAAGCAGGGACCTGAGGTCTCTGCTCCACTCCTGGCCTGGGCATAGTGCCAGGGCCTGACCTTCATGGGGCCTTGTGGCTCCTGGCAGGGACTGAGTAGATGGGGCCGGGACAGGCAGACGCCTGTGGCCGGTGTGTGGGACCCATGGGGACAAACAGGCTCTCTGGGTGAATAGACCTGAGCCAAGAGCCAGAGATGCCTCACCGTCCCTGGGGATTTCTGGACTCCAGTTCTGGCTTCCGTTGCCCTTCTCGTCCCATCCTTCTTCCCAGTGGCGACTCTGTGGGGCAGGGTCCACAGCCCACCCCAACCAGGGAGGGTTTTCTCCCTTCCTCTCCTGCCAACAGGGAGCTCGGTCCAGCCTGGGAGAGCCTTTCTGGGTGGGGGGACAACAGAGTGAGTGCATTTTGAGAAGCAGGAGCCTTCTGCAGGTCGAGAGGCTTGTCACGAAGTCCCGGGTCTGCCCTGCCCGGCTGCAGAGCTGAGCCCCAGCCTCCCAGCGGAGGTTGTACCCAAGAGCTGGGGCACCCAGCAGGGTCTGGGCCCGGCTTGGGTCCCGTGGGTGTGCCCGGCCCGCTGGCTTCTCTGAGCCCTGGCTTTGCGGCCGCACGGGGCTGTGGCAGCTGCACCGAGGGAGAAGTGGCTGCTGGAGCCCCTGGGGATTCCACCCCAGCCACCATGGAAGACCCTTCAGCCATTGTCTCTGCCCAAAGGCCTCTGGCAGCTTGGGGTCCCAGGCCAGGGGGTCCCCACCAGGCAGCAGCTCCGAGCCAGAGAAAGAGCCGGGTGGGGACTCTGGGAGGGTGGGCCTTGGGGACTCACAACAGCTCCAGACTGCTGCAGGAGTGGGAGAAGCAGCAGTTTCTCAAGAAGAGCGAAAGGGCTTGGACCGCAGCCTCCGCTTCCTCTTCTGGAGAAAAGCCGAAGCTCAGCGGTGCTAGCTGCTAATTCTGCAGCCTCTGTCCCTGGAGTCTGCAGCAGAGGCCTGGAGCTTTGAGCAGGCGACAGCAGGTGGCCCCTGAGGCTCTGGGTGGAAAGTGGGGTTGGGGGAGGAGGGTGGACAGTTCAGGGAAAGGGCTCAGGTTCTTGATGCCACCGAACTTCTAGTCTGAGCCGGAACACTTTTGAGAATGAAAGTGAGCTGTGTTAATTATGACACCGGGACAACAGATGTAAACCGGGACTCTCAGGGCAAGTCGAGATGTGTGTTACCCTACTTACCACCGCTTCCTAGCTGCGTGGATTTGGGCAAGTTACGTAACCTCTCTGAATTCTGGTTTCTGCATAAAAAAGGCCAACATCCTGTGCCTGCCTCCCAGGGCTGCGGGAGGGATGGAAGTAATCAATTTCCTGGGTTCCCGGAACAGCCCTTAGCACAGGGGGGCTCTCCGTGCTTGTTCTGTTCTGAGAGTGGTGGGTTCCCTGTTCCCGGAGGTGAGCAAGGGCCTGCCTGCCGGCATTCTGCAACGTGAAGGCCTCAGCAGGGTGTGTGTGGAGCTGCAGAGTCAGAGTCCAATCGGGCCTGTGCCCTTCCAATGGGTGACAGTGAGTGTGGGAGAGTCAGGCCTTCCTGTACCTCGGGGAGGACAAGTCCATGATGAGTCCCAGGCTGGCCTTCCCTGGTGGTCTCGTGCCCTCTTCTGCCCCAGGTGGAGGTGATTTGTGCCCATGGAGGGCTGCCAGCAGGGCCCAGCCCAGAGAAACTTTGCTGTCACCACGGATCTGTCCTTGGCTTCAATGCCTTGGCATTGGTTCAGGGCAAGTTTGCCTGCTTCGTCCCTCCTGGGGTCGTGCTTGGCAAATGCAGAGCCTTCCCTGGGGGGTCCGGGAGGGCTGGAGGGTGAGCTGGAGGAAGGAGGCTGCTTGCATTTTCTGTGTCTGCTCTCGGGTCGAGAAACTGAACAGAGCCTATTCCAACCTAGAATGTTTTCAAGAGCTGGGTGTGGGCCTGGCTCTGCTGCTTGTGGTCATTTCAGCTTAGGCAAGTCAGAGGTCTCCAGGCCTCAGGTTCCTTGTTGGGAGGCAGGGGTGAGCCACCATTAGCTCTTCCCAGGACACAGGGAAGGGCTGTGGGTACGGTGGACCCCACATGGGCTCTGTGCTCCGCCTTTAGGCTCCACGCACGTTACCTTCCTCTGTTCCCCCACGGCCTTGGGAACCCCTGGAGGCAGAGCTTGAAACCTTGAGGGCTGAGCTCCATCTCCAGAAGGAACAAGGGGACGTGGTCAGAGCCCAGCACTGACGTGTCTGCACCAGAATCCACCCCCACCACCCAGGCCAGAGCTGCTGCAGCAGGTGGAATGATGCCTCCCACCAGATGCCCTGGCTGGACGAGCCACTCTCCAAGGTGGCCTCACGCTGGGGACATTACCCCAGGGGTCTCCGCTTCTGGCTACTTGGTCTCCTTTCCACTCCCCACTGCCAGAGAAGGTTCTTCTGGTCAGAAGGACGGCCTCTGAAAATGTCAGATCCGGAAGGCATCTGAGCTGATGGCATACAGCCCTCAGCAAACTCGCCTGGCCAGTCCCTGCCATTAAATGCAAAGCCAAAGCCACAGGCGGCAGTTGAGGCTCGCAGGCAGACGAGGAGGCAGGAAGTGGGTGTGCTGCCACAAGTGTGGGTCTCTCTCAGCACTGAGTCCCCAGGCGGAGTCCACGCGGCTTCCAATCAACCTCCTCCTCACACCTGTGGCAGAGGCAGGGTCTCCCCAGCTATACCCTCCTGAGTGACATCACAGGTAACACCACACAAAGGGCAGACCAACGTGTGGTGTTTCGAGACCTATGCCACTTCCTTGCTGTGTGGGAACCAGGCAGAGGTGACCTACAGCTGAGAAACACATGATTCCAAAAACAGGGCCACTGGAGTTCAGGAAACAGAGGCCAAAATCCTACCTAAGATGCTGGGGCCACTTGGCCCATTATGGAGGATCTTGAGAGGTGAGGCCACCGCAGTGCCAAAGGACTACAGGGACGGTCACATGCTCCCACCCAAACCACCTGTCAATCACTCTCGCGCCAACCCCAAATACTGGGATATTATCCAGTGTGGATAATTTGTAGGCAAAAAAAAATGCTTTCACATGGTTTTATCTTATTTTTATTCAGGGAGATTGACCATTTTCACATATTTGCAGAGGATGTGTATTCCTCCCGCTCAGTTACCCAGGCTGGAGTGCAGTGGTACGATCTCGGCTCACCGCAACCTCCGCCTCCTGGGTTCAAACCATTCTCCTGCCTCAGCCTCCTGAGTAGCTGGGATTACAGGTATGTGCCACCACACCCCGCTAACTTTTGTAGTTTTAGTAGAGACGGGGTTTCACGTTGGTCAGGCTGGTCTTGAACTCCTGACCTCGTGAGCCGCCACGCCCGGCCGTGGGCACGCGTATTTCTTCTTCTGAGACTAGCCTGTTTGCATCCTTCGTCCGCCTGTCCACTGGGATGTTTCCGGCTGGTTCACAGGTGTTTGGTAGATCATGGATACTACTCATTTGTAATACATTTTCTTCTCTTCTCCCTGTCATCTGTCGTTGAATTTTGCTTGTGTTGTCTTGAGTTTCACACGGGCCCACGGGTGGCTCTTCCTTTGGCTTCTGGGTTTCATGCTATGCTCAGAATCTCTCGCATGGAGATGATTCAGCTGCTGCCTCAGACGTTCTGAGAAACAACGGCCACAACACTTGCGGTGGCAGGAAAACATGCTTGTTCAAAAAAAAGTGTTTATTTTAAAAATAAGATCACCCCCAGCATTTATTTAAATATTAATAGAGACGAGTAAAAATTTCAAGTGGTGTAACAAGAATAACAGCTTTCTAGTCACAGATGGTCAGATGCTGACAAACAAGAAAGGGGTCTCTGTACATTGCGATTCGGTTGTTATGCGAATGCATACGAAGGCTTCAGAAACGGTCTATTTATAGGCTTCGGTGGAGCCATCATCCCCAATTTTCTATTGGCTCCTGATGTCGCTTGAGAAGCATGCGAGGCTGAACTGGATCCAGTGATGCTGGATTTCGTTTTGGAAGCTATCTTTCTCCATGTGGCAGACCCCCTGAAATGTGACAGAGAGAAAAGGAAAATGTTCAATTAAACCAAAAGTGAATGACCTTCCTCTCTACCTGCACAGCGCCATAACAGGACTTCCCTCCTGCATTTTCTGCCTACACACCCTCCAGATAAGGTAAGTTTCCTTTACCAAAGGAATACAGAACCGCTGCCCTTCACACAAATTTGTCCTGAATTTTTCTTTCTGAAATGTTAAGGACTGTTTCTTAATTTTCTAACTTGTGACCAACCCACCGCCCTCTCTCCACCCACACCTTCCCCGGCCTACACCCAGAGAAGCGGAGGTTCACGTGCCCTTATCTATTCCGACCAGATTGAGAGAGTGAAACACCTTGTCGGAAGGCCCCAGCTCCCTGCTGACAGGAGCCCCAGAGTGACTGGACTTGCACAGTCCAGGGCAAGGCAGCTGTGGGGTGGAGCTGGGTGGCCAGGAGGGGCAGAGCTGGGGGTCTTCCTGGCTCGCCCCAGGAAGGCTGCAGATGCGGCTTCCAGGGGAGGACAGAGCTGCCTCATCCCAGGGTCTGGCCTGTCTGTCAGGGCCGTGTCCAGAAGCTCCCTGGCTCACCTGCCTACACCCAGAGATCTGTCAGCTCTCCCTCCTACTCACTGCCTTCTAAAGCCAAGGAAGACGCCGCCACAGCCGATTACGAAGTCCTTCCCGCATCACTTTTCTTGCAGACCTTAAGATAACAGCTCCCTTCCCACCCCTAAATGAAATAAAAAACAAAGCAAACTGCGGGGCGGCATGTTCACAGTGAGGACTGCGGGCAGCACTACCTACAGAAGCCGCTCCCGCTGCTTTGTAACCAGGCTGAAGTCAGGCCCAACACGAATTCCTTGGCACCTGGGCATGCAAGTAGCCTCCCGTCTGAATGGGGGGTACAGAGTATCAGGGCCACAGCCTGTGGGGGGTGACATTTCGGTGGGGCTCCATGACTTAAACTCTGGCTCCAGGGCAATTTTACTACAGAACTGGCAAAGATCTGCTAAACTGGCAGAGAGGCAGCCTGAAGTTTCCCTCTGCTGATTTCCTGCTGAGAAATTAAGCCCAGAGTGAAAACCTGCTGTTTATGTTGATTTACAGAATGAATCTGCCAACGGCAGCCTCCATTTCACCTGGGCCATCCATTTACTCCCACTCAGAGAGCCCAGAGCACAACTGGTTCATTGTGTGTGGTTCTGAAGATGTAAAACTCTGAGGGTAGGGTGGGGAAGTGAGGTTGCTGGCCAAGAGCCACATTTATTCTTTCATTGCACAGGGACTCTCAATCGGGGGAGCAGACTGGGTCAGTGGAAAGGAGAGTGGAGCACAAAGAGGCTGCTCCAAGGGTGGAGCAAAGTCACACAGCACACTGGCTTTGGCTGGCAGTGCTTAAAAAAGAATCCCACCTTGGCCGGATGCGGTGGCTCACGCCTGTAATCCCAGCACTTCGGGAGGCCAAGGCAGATGGATCACCTGAGGTCAGGAGTTTGAGATCAGCCTGGCCATCACAGTGAAACCTCATCTCTACTACAAATACAAAAATCAGCCAGGTGCAGTGGTGGGCACCTGTAATCCCAGCTACTTGGGAGGCCGAGGCAGGAGAATCGCTTGAACCCAGGAGGCAGAGGTTGCAGTGAGCCGAGTTCACACCACTGCACTCTAGCCTGGGGGACAGAGCGAGACTCCATCTCAACAAAAACAAGAAATCCCAAACACCAGGCTCATTGAAAACAAGCATGGAAATTGGTACTGGCTTTTGCACGAGTGTGAGCTTTAATGCTTATCAGATTAGGTTCCAGGTGATGCTGCAAAGCGCTTTACTCTTACAAACAAAAGTTATGAAAATTAAATAAGGGAGCCAACAGCAGTGAACACTGGAATATGGTTTGCTCTGTTCTAATACATGAGATGGGAGACCATGCATTTTTAGGACTCTCCACAGGCCCCGTGCAGAAGCGAGCGTGCTCCGGGCAGGTGTGGGCAGGTCAGCGTCCGCTTCTACCTTGGGAACTGAGAGCAGGCAGGGCTGGCCTTTGGTAAGCTCTACCCAGGCCAGGCCGCAGCTGCCTCTTCACAAGCCCGGTGTGTTGAGCCAGATGCCTTTTAAGGTCTCCAGCTTTGTGTGGGCTATTGAGGAAATAAGTATTTCCCAAAGCGGAGGAATAAATAACGGAAATAAGAAAATGTCCTCACTCAAGAACATTTACTGATCACTTGCTCCTAAAAATCACAAAATTAAACAAACGTTTTCTAATGCCCTTAGTTTCTGTGCTCTGGCAGAAGGATTAGCACGTCCAAGATGTTTGTTTATGGGCTTAACAAGAAAATGGCAATTTGGTAATGTCTGCTTTCCCTTCTCTTCCCCCACTCCGTTTTTGTTTTTTATTACCCAGAAGGACAAGAGGTAGAAAAACTGCAAGAGAAAACACAACAGCTTGCAAAAGTTGACTGTGGACTTTTTTTTTTTTTTGGTTTCTTTTTTCTGCAAGCAATTCTGTTACAGTATGTGGTTACTTTGGGGCCACATTCTCAAGGCTGACGGGAGGGTCTCCATCCTGCCAGGCCTTACCAGCTAGCCAGAGGCAGGGGGTGACCTGGCAGAAAACCAAAAAGGGGCTGCCGGAAACAATGCAGTTATGAAGAAAGAAGAACACTGCCAAGATCATTACACAGATCAGAGCATGCTATCTTTGTTGTCCCCTGCTGTGCAGAAAGCACTCAGAACAGACATGTCCCGGAGAAGCAGGCCAGGCCAACGTGGGACGGGGAGACAGAAGCCATTTATGCAGCCCCTAAAAAGGGCTGGCTGGACTCAACTTTCGTTTTTCTGCTGTGGCTTCTTCTTGCTACTGCTGCAAAGGCTAGGAGGTCGGCTCTCCCAGGTGTTAATGAAACGTGGGGGGTGGGCTCGGCCTCCAGGTGGAGACCCAGTGATTCTGCAGCAATAAAAGCAGTGGAGCAGGTGCTGACAGAATCACAAAAGCCACGAGGACACGAAACCCTTTGTTATTTATTCAGCTGGTGCATGATTTATAGTACTTTAGGCAGAAAAGCCTCTTGAGAAGAGCAGTCATCCCAAACAAGCAAACAAATATCTAAGGGAAGATCAACATGGAAGACATCTTTTGCAAACAAGAAACATTAGGTAGGCTGGGTGTGGTGGCTCAGGCAGGTAATCCCAGCACTCTGGGGTGACCAAAGTGGGCCGATCGCTTGAGCTCAGGACTTTGACACCAGCCTGGGCAACGTGGTGAAATCCTGTCTGTACAAACAAAATACATAAATCAGCCAGCGTGATGGTGTATGTCTGCCTTCCCAGCTACGCAGGAGGCTGAGGTGGGAGGATCACTTGAGTCTGGGAGGCAGCGGTTGCAGTGAGCCGAGATTGCCACTGCACTCTAGCCTGGGTGACAGAACCAGACCTTGTCTCCAAATAAAAAAAAGAAGGAAAGAAAACTTTAGTCACAACCAATTATTAGTCAGTAGATGTTTTTTTTTTTTTTTGAGACGGAGTTTCGCTCTTGTTACCCAGGCTGGAGTGCAATGGCGCGATCTCGGCTCACCGCAACCTCCGCCTCCTGGGTTCAGGCAATTCTCCTGCCTCAGCCTCCTGAGTAGCT
>NW_022437069.1:248781-267064 GCF_009761245.1 Sapajus apella
GCCTCCTGGGTTCAGGCAATTCTCCTGCCTCAGCCTCCTGAGTAGCTAGGATTACAGGCACGCGCCACCATGCCCAGCTAATTTTTTGTAGTTTTAGTAGAGACGGGGTTTCACCATGTTGACCAGGATGGTCTCCATCTCTTGACCTCGTGATCCACCCGCCTCGGCCTCCCAAAGTGCTGGGATTACAGGCTTGAGCCACCACGCCCGGCCCCAATTATTAGTCAGTAGATGTTTTAAACATCTGAAGCAAATATTTTTTGGTGTTATTTCCTGAAGCAAATATTTTTGTTTTGGATCAAACCTTAATCATCACTCCATTAACTGAGGAGGCAATATTTAATAATGGCTTATTTAATAAATGCTTCAAAGCAAGGCAGAGCTGCTGCACTTTTGTCCTTACTTCCCTTGTACCCTCTATTGCAAAAGATGTCACAAAATATACCCCTTTGCCTTGGAACCACCGGAAGCGGTTTTTCTCCTCTTAGGCCTTTGGGAGGCTGGCGTCCTTTTCCTCTTCCTTTCGTTTCCAGAGTTACTTGCAAAGTAGTGAGAAGATACGGGTATTTCCTCGTCCAGCTTCTCAGTGGCACTCCTTCCAGGGCCTCTGCTGCCGGACAGGCTTATCCCTGGGGAACTGTTCTCAGCTACAAATGGAAAATGCAGATGTTTACAGGGTTTTAGTCTATATGAAGAGACACACAGCAGGGGACCCATTTAGCAGATACGTAGCTGCCGTCCTTCCATATGGATTCAACAATTCAGCAAGAATCGAACATTTTTCTATTTCACAAAGCCCCAAAGTGCTCAATGGCAACTCGTTTTTAATGAAAGAGAATCAGAATTCATTGAAAACATTTGTGACAGTCTTGAAGTTAACTACAGATATGAGGTTAAGCTCATACTCGGCTGCAGACAGCCTGTGTTCCTGCTGTTGACTGGGCTGTTAGTTCTGGTAGGCAATTCGAAAAGTATCAAGTGCTATAAATATGGAAGGCAATTTTACTTACCATTTTAAATGTGCTGAAAAAGAAGCTCAATATAGGGGAAACAAACAGTTCTGTATCTCATCTTTGAACAATAGTTTCTTAGTAATGAGCATAAGAAAATTCTAGACCCTAGTTTACTCTTCACAGACAAAAAACCTGTCTTTGCATAATGGCTGAACATGTCACATATTATGCAGGAGGTGGGACTGTATAAAGCACATATTTGCAAAGAAGATGGTAACTTCCGTAAGTATTTGCATCCAAGGCTCCAAAATGCATGAAACCTCCCTATAGATAGGTCACACGGGAACCCGGTCTCCATTTCCTGGCTGGTCTGGCTTGTCCTACAGGCCACCCTACAGGGGCAGCACGGAGGACACAGGACTCCACTGTGGCTGCTGCAACCCTGGCTCACTGTCAAAATGTATTCGGAACAAGGCTTTTCACGTAATAATTACCATATAGAAGAAGTTATGAGAACCAGGCCAGGTGTGGCTCACACCTGTAATCCCAGCAGTTTAGGAGGCTAAGGTGGGTGGATCACTTGAGGTCATGAGTTCGAGACCAGTGTGGCCAACATGGTGAAACCCCATCTCTATCAAAAAATACAAAAATTGGCCGGGCGTGGTGGCTCAAGCCTGTAATCCCAGCACTTTGGGAGGCCGAGGCGGGTGGATCACGAGGTCAAGAGATCGAGACCATCCTGGTCAACATGGTGAAACCCCGTCTATACTAAAAATACAAAAAATTAGCTGGACATGGTGGTGCGTGCCTGTAATCCCAGCTACTCAGGAGGCTGAGGCAGGAGAATTGCCTGAACCTAGGAGGCGGAGGTTGCGGTGAGCCGAGATCGCGCCATTGCACTCCAGCCTGGGAAACAAGAGCGAAACTCCGTCTCAAAAAAAAAAAAAAAAAAAAAAAAAAATACAAATATTAGTCGGGTGTGGTGGTGCACACCTGTAGTCCCAGTTACTGGGGAGGCCGAGGTGGGATAATTGCTTGAACCTGGGAGGTACAGTGAGCCAAGATCGTGCCACTGAATTCCAGCCTAGAGTGAGACTCCAGACTGACACTCTGTCTCCGAAAAAAAATTGCGGCTGGGAAAGAGCAAACTTGAACTATCTCCTGCTGATCATTTCCATCATCCTTGGGAAGACCCCAAGCTGCCTGTCCAGAAGCAGGATGGACACTGAACTGGGCTTGTCTGTTGTGTCCTGCCACGTGGTGACTTCTGTGCTCTCAGTATTGCCTACAACAAAATGGTTGCTTGTTCTCATATCCCCGTGCCCGTCAATGATTTTGGAAGCTATAATGATGATGACGCTCATGATCAGAGGTGCCACAGGGCAGGCCTAACGTGACTCTGGGAATGTCTGATGACGATGCCCTCACTCAGGCAGGTCTGTCAATGACTAATATTGATCAACTTCTAGTTGGATGCTCACTCTTCCAAAACATTTAAACACGTGTCTTAAATTTTATCTTCAGACTTGTTTGTCAGAAAACGTGTTCCTTCCTTAATGAAGGAAACTGATTCCGAAAGAGGCTATTGGTGGCTTGCCAGAGGTCATACAGCATGACATGGTGGCAGGTGTGGGGCTGGCACCCAGGGCTCTGATTCCTGGAGCACTTGCATTACAGGAACCAGCAACCCCTGGGCGCAAAGGTCCCCTTCTGGACCGTATGAGTAAGTTCAGTAACAGCACCCACAGTGGGCAGAAGCACTAGTGTCCTCTCAGAGGTGATGGGCACACCAGTTGGGGCTGACGCGGAGGTCAGTGTGACGAGGTGTAGGAAGTATTCACACAAGCTGAAACTACATCACTCTCATCCAGTGAGACACATTGCTTCACATTAGACAGGCTTTTACAGAACACACACGGCTGTACACTAACCTGGCAATGTCCACTCAGAGTATTTCTGTAAGACTGAAATCACTTCTGCACCATATTTTTCGAGTTTGTCTTCAGTAACACCATCAATTTGAAGCAAAACCTCAGGATCAGAAGATAAAGATTCTGTGCATAGGCATAAAATTAGGAATTTAAATTATCACCCATGGAAAACCCACTGAATTCATGCTAATTCACGCATTCAGCACATGTCTGCCAAGTGCCAACTAACTGCAGGGTACTGGGAACACAGGCCAATTTTCTAAAAGGCAAAATTAGCACCTCAGAGGCAGCAGACGGGCCCAGAGGGCAGGAACCCATCATTCAATTCCAGCAGCAGAGGCCAGGGCAGGGCAAGGGCAGGAGCCAGGGCAGGGGCAGCCGAGGGTAGGACCTGTGCCATGTGTGCGGAGTGGGGCAGCCCTGCTGTTGCCCGCTGTTCCCACGGCCAAGACTCGTCTAGCTAAAACTGGTGTGCCCTCGCCTTACTGCGAACATCGCATTTCTATTTCCAGCTCCGGCTCTTCCCCGCACTCCAGACTTGGACACCCCACCCGAGGAGGCATAACCAAATTGTTACTTCCTCCAACACAAACTTTTCTTCCTCCACCCCTTCCCCACGTGGGGTGAGGCAACAAGCAGGCAGCCGAGTCCTCTGCACAGAGACCGCGTATCAGCCCTGCAGCTAGACAAGCCTGGCATTTAAAGGTCACCCTGGCTGCTGTCTAAAGGAAAGAGTAGCATCCAGGAGCGTGGGGGGAGCCACTGCAGGACTGAGTGAGGATGGAGTGAACTGGAATGCAGTCGTGGAGACGCAGTGAGGCGAGGCTTGGATGAATTTTGGAGGCCGGCTCTGTAGGAGTCGGTGCATGAGGGAGTCTTCATCCCTATGTATTTGAGCTGAGCAAAGGGTGGATTTCAAATCCTTTTCCATCTGTGATTTTCACATCATTCCCATGTTTAGAGGAAAAGCAACAGACCGTGGGACAGAACAGAAGGTTGACGAAGGGGTTTAATGGAAGATAAAGTGGGAGAGGCAGACGAAATGTAGACCCTTGATAAAACTTATACTTTATCAGGACAGCTGTTGCAGTTTTACTAGTTTTTGAAAGATTAAAATGTGTACATCACACTCACAGCTGGAGGTAAGGAAGGCAGTTAAGAAACTATCCTAACAGCCTAGAAATAACATAAGAAAATACCGTATTTCATCAACTCCAAGACACACACCGTTTCACAATTTAGCATTCCTGAGGTCGAGATGTGTCTTAGAACTGCTGATGGTAAATGGCAGCTGCCTTGCGGTTGTGACAGCTCATGCATGTGGGAACTGAGTCACAGCAATTAGTACTGTCAGCATGGCAACAAAGTCACTGCACTGTTCGTACCTCATGTATTGTGTCTAACTGCCATGACGTGTCTTCAAAAACACTATACTGTGATTAGCATTAAGAAAATGATTGTGAATGCAGAAACGTTCTGAAACAGAGGAGCAGGGAATACATCCGGCATTAAGAAAAGCACTATCCCAGCACTTTGGGAGGCTGAGGAGGGTAGATCACAAGGTCAAGAGATTGAGACCATCTTGGTCAACATGGTGAAACCCTGTCTCTACTAAAAATATAAAAATTAGCTGGGTGTGGTGGCATGCACCTGTAGTCCCAGATACTTGAGAGGCTGAGGCAGGGGACTCACTTGAACCCGGGAGGCAGAGGCTGTAGTGAGCTGAGATTGCACCACTGCATTCCAACCTGGCAATAGAGCGAGATTCTGTCTCAAAGGAAAGGAAAAGAAAGCAAAGCAAAGCAAAGCACTATCTGGCTGAGCGTGGTGGCTCACGCCCGTAATCCCAACACTTTGAGAGGCCAAGAAGGGGGGACTGCTTCAGCCCTAGACTGGGTAGCATAGTAAGAACCCATCGATACAAAAAAATTAAAAACCAGCCAAGCATGGTAGTACATGCCTGTAGTTCCAGCCACTCAGAAAGCTGGGGCAGGAGCATCGCTTGAGCCCAATAACATAGGCTGCAGTGAGCTGTGTTCAACCACTGCACCCCAACCTGGGCAACAGGACAAGACTCTATCTCTAAAAACCCAAGCCCACAGTTTCCTGCAAGTACAAGCAAGCGCTTTACATGGCCTAGGAAAGAAGATGCCCAAAGTAGATGAAGCAGCATTACGTTTTTGTTACTGAGAGATGTACAGCCTTCTGTTGACACCTCCTGGCATCATCAAGAAACCACCACCATCAAAACAGAACTGATAACAGAGGTTTCCATTCAGTCCTGGGGAGAACAGTGGAACACTCTGGAAATGTCGTGCGGCTAATGGAAATGTTAGTGATGACACAGGGATAAACAAAGACATGGACAACTCAGTCAAAAAGTGACTCAGAAGAGGCAGGCTTGGAATGGGAACTTTTACAAGTACCTACATTAATTTACTTTTATTATATGTATTTTTCATAGAGGCACAGAGCTGTGTATAATAAAAATCAATGTCTAAGTCAGTACAAAACAATTCTTTCAATAAAAGCACTGTGTCATAGTTTACTTAGCAGAATTTCTTCTTCCTTAATAGTCCATAAAATACCAGTATCTTAATATACTTTGCATCTTCGCGTCAGTGAAATACGGTAATGACCGGTTATGGTAGGAGAAGGAAGGAAAAAGATGATAAGATTTTATGAAGAGGAACATGGAAGGTAATATAGTCCAGCTGGCCAACTATGTGAACACCTTGTTTTCCAGAGACTCTAATACTGAAATTCTGGGCTGGGCTATTTGCCCACGGAAATAGCTCAGACCAGTAAGTATTTATTAACGAAAGACATGGCAGTGTGCTAGATCCAGATTCAAAGAAGCATAAAACACAATCTTTTCATAAGGAAATTAGCTCTTCATTGCAGATTTTTTTTTTTGAGATGGAGTTTTTGCTCTGTCTCTTCAACAAGAGTGAAATTTCGTCCAAAAAAAAAATAAAATAAAATAAAATAAAACTAAAAGAAATCACAATGATCCATATCCTAACATCCAGCTCTTTTAAAAAAAATTTTGAAGGAGGCTGAGGCAGGAGAATTGCCTGAACCCAGGAGGCGGAGGTTGCAGTGAGCCGAGATCGCGCCATTGCACTCCAGCCTGGGTAACATGAGTGAAGCTCTGTCTCAAAAAAAAAAAAAAAATTTTGAGACACAGCCTTCTCTGTTGCCCAAGCTGGAGTGCAGTGGCGTGACCTCGGCTCATTCCAACCTCTGCCTCCTGGGTTCAGGCGATTCTCGTGCCTGAGCCTCCCGAGTCGCTGGGATTACAGACGTGTGCCATCATGCCCGGCTAATTTTTGTATTTTTAGTAGAAATGGGTTTCACCATGTTGGCCAAGCTGGTCTCAAACTCCTTACCTCAAGTGATCTGCCCTCCTCAGCCTCCCAAAGTGCTGGGATTACAGGCGTGAGCCACCATGCCTGGTCTAACATCTAGCTCTTTAGGAGTTAGTTTAAAATTAAAATTATACTATATATAACACATAGGGTACCATTATACCACATATAACAAAGTACTGTATATATGCTAAAAAACTGTATATAAAAATATATATACACATATATACATATATACCATATAATATATATATATATACACATATATGTATATATGTTTTAGCTTAAGAATGAGTTTAATATTTGATGGTCTTGAGATGTCCTTAAAAAAAAAGAATAAGTTTTGGCTGGGCGCGGAGGCTCACACCTGAAATCCCAGTACTTTGGGAGGCTGAGGCATGTGGATCACCTGAGGTGGGGAGTTTGAGACCAGCCTGACTAACATAGAGAAACCCCGTCTCTACTAAAAACACAAAATTAGCTGGGTGTGGTGATGTGCACCTGTAATCCCAGCTACTCGGGAGGCTGAGGCAGGAGAATTGGTTGAACCCAGGAGGCAGAGGTTGCGGTGAGCCAAGATTGTGCCATTGCACTCCAGCCTGGGCTACAAGAGTGAAACTCTGTCTCAAAACAAAACAAAAAGAACACGTTTCCATTGTTTCTCTGAACTTTTAATCCAGAGATTAAAAATAACTAAAACAACTGAGGACAGGCTTGGTGGCTTATCACTGTCTGCAATCCCGGCATTCCAGCAGGCTGAGGCGGAAGGATCACCTGAAGCCAAGAGTTTGAGACCAGCCTGGGCAACATGGTGAAACTCCGTCTCTACAAAAAAATACAAAAATCAGCTGGGCATGCTGGCATGTATCTGTAGTCCCAGCTACTTGGGAGGCTGAGGCTGCAGTGAGCTACGATCACACCACAGCACTCCAGCCCAGGCAACATAGCAAGACCCTGCCTCAAAACAACCAAACAAACAAACCCAAAAGGAAACAAACCACGGAGATCTATTTATCACTTAAGGAGTTCCCTAGCAGGATTTACTTTCGGCCTATTCACATGTGCCAAGTAAAAAGGATACATGCGCACCCACCTGCAAGCTTCTTTAGAGTGACGGTATTGAAAATATTGAAGTAATGGACACCAAAAACCTTCCCGAGAGATTTGCAGACTTCTGTGAGTTCTCCAAGACATTTCTTCACCATCTCTTCCCTCTGAGATACTTTTGCTACTAATGCTTTTTGTTTTTTCACACTGCTGGAATTTTCTGTTTCCATAAAATCTACCTTTATGAGAAAGAAACAAATCACAGGAATGGGTAGATGTGCACTTGTACCCATACAGGCGCTTGCTTTATTGCTTAGTTGCATTTTCTGGGGGTCATTCTATTTGGCCATGCAGATAGTGAGCCCCCTGAGAACAGGGGCTGTGCATTCTCCATATCTCCAGTGTCAAGCATAGAATAGCCTCTTGATAAACGTTTAATAATAGAGATTTAGTGACCTGACAACACATTACATTCATTTTGACAGGTGTCGCATTCCTTGGGTTGAATTTTAAGATCTCTTTCCAATTTTAGAAGAACACAGTACAGTATGTTCATATAGAACAGTACATATAAATTCAGTATCTATAAGCTTTGGCAAAGACTCTATACTTCGCGGTAACGTATTTTGGTTCGCTCATTGTGAGATAATGAAATAAACATTAAAAATACCATACCTTTAAATTGCCACTTAGTACAGTTTGGGCTTTATTTCCGAGCATCACATAAGCGATCGCCTGGTCATTGGCATTGATATATAAGTCTTCATCCAAAATCTTGTCAAGTATCAGCTTTTTAAAAAGTCTTTCAGCATTGTGTCGCGAATAAGCAGATCCTTTTCCAAATATCCCTGACTGGATTTTTGCACTCTTACTCCCTGACAAGAAGGTACAGGAAGGAAGATGAGTAAATGCAGAGTATCATCACCCTCAAGTAACAGAGGCTAAAAGTCACTCATGGACGCGTTTAGACGGAACAGATCACCTATTCCACAGGAAAACCCCTGGCATGGACATTCATTTCTGGAAAATGAGATTATTTGAGTAGAATGCTAAAATTCCTATGGTTGTATGTACTTTTCCTTACGTTTTTACAACACACGTTTTACAACACATTGGCAAAAAAAAGCAGCAAAATTATATTAGAGCAAATATAGCAAATAAAGAGTTTACATAAACCATAACAGCTTCCTATAACTGTGCTATGTATTTGGATAATTGTGTATTACTTATCTACTTACAACAGGTCTCACTCTTGTGGAGGCTGGAGTGCAGGGGTGTAATCATGGTTCACTGCAGCCTCAAACTACTGGGCTCAAGTGATCCTCCTGCCTCAGCCTCCTGAGCAGCTGAGATTAAAGATGCAGGCCACCACACTCAGCTAATTTAAAAATTTTAGGCCGGGCACGGTGGCTCAGGCTTGTAATCCCAGCACTTTGGGAGGCCGAGGCGGGTGGATCACGAGGTCAAGAGATCGAGACCATCCTGGTCAACACGGTGAAACCCCGTCTCTACTAAAAATACAAAACATTAGCTGGGCATGGTGGTGCGTGCCTGTAATCCCAGCTACTCAGGAGGCTGAGGCAGGAGAATTGCCTGAACCCAGGAGGCGGAGGTTGCGGTGAGCCGAGATCGTGCCATTGCACTCCAGCCTGGGTAACAAGAGCGAAACTCCGTCCTAAAAAAAAAAAAAAAAAATGTTAAATATTTAAGCGCATCTAGTACTTATTAGTTATTTATTTTTGTGAGTACATAGCAGGTATATGTATTTGTGCAGTAAATGAGATGTTTTGATACAGGCATACAATGTGAAATAAGCACATCATGGAGAATGGGCCATCCATTCCCTCAACTATTTCTCCATTGAGTTGCAAACAATCCAATGGCCCTCTTTCCATTACTTTATCACTGTAATTGTTTTGTAGAGCTGAAGGTCCCCCTGTGTTGCCCAGGTTAGTCGCTAACTCCAGCCATCCTCCCACTTTGGCTTCTCAAACTGTTGGGTTGACAGGCATAAGCCACTGCACCTGGCCACAAAAAATTTTTGACAATCAATTTTATAAATACTATCCCTGGCCCTGGTTACCAAAGCTGCTACTAGTTTATAATCTAATTATTTAAGGCCATTCTTTTTGACACCCTCACTAACAAAGCCTACACAAATTCTAAAAGAAAGCACACCACCACAAAGAAAAGATGCTCAAGGGGAGAGGTGAAGACAGGAGTATGTGCTCACGCTCCCCTCCTTCTCCTACCAGCTGACAGCCACAGGCAGCCGGATCCTTTGTTGCATCTAGGAGCGGCTGTAAGTGCTAATGTCCTCGTTTATATTATACACAATTTTATTTTAACAATCTACTTAAGAGCCCTTGTGACATTTATAACAATCAGAATTAATGGTTATTATGTAAAGCTTTAGCTCCGTTTTAAAGAGTTCCAAATAATCATATTATTGTCAATTTCAAATGGCTTCTGGCCATATGGCCTGAATTATTCAAATTTTTCTTTAAGTAATTTGTATCCCTGAAAGGCCACATTACAGAAACAACACTACTGTTCTGCTAACAATGGGCTGGGTGGCATGGAGCAACCCTACTGCTGAGGACAACTAGGAAAGTTGGCTGAAACACGGTTTTGTTATTTTTGAGTCAGGGTCTTGCTCTGTTGCCCAGGCTGGGGGTGCCGTGGTGGGATCACTGCACACCGCTACCTCGATCTCATGGGGGCAGGTGATCCTCCCATCTCAGCCTCTGGAGTAGCTGGGACTACAGGTGCCTGCCACCATGCCTGGCTAATCTTTGTATTTTTGGTAGAGATGGGGTTTCACCAGCTTGCTCAAGCTGATGTTGAACTCCTGGGCTCAAGGAATCCGCCTGTCTTGTTCTCCTGAAGTCCAGGGATTACAGGCATGAGCCACTGTACTCAGCCAGAAAGGTTTATAATTAAAAGCAATATTCCCCTGCCTCATCCTTCCCTTTCCCAAGGCAATCAGTCTTTAAACAGTTTTTGTTTTCGCTGTTCAGGTGGTTCCCTACACACAGAAGGACCTGAAATCTTGCCGTCTGTCCACCAGCCTGACATTTATCTATTGCCCCTGCCCCTTTACTATGAATGATGGGGCTTCATCTCTTTCATACCATCCCTGCTTTGTTTTAATCTCCCTTGAATTTTGCTAGTTCCATGATACTATTGGGTCATGTACTAATTATGTTTCTAACTTTAGGCAGAACTTCTGACCACTACCCCTCGCCACGATGTGACATGTTCTCAGTACCCACGCCTTCCCTGTATATGCCTTCGTTTACTTTTGGTCATTGTACTTTTACATCGTCAGTATTCACATTTGCATCCTGTCCTGTCCTGTCACCATGTTTAGGTCTAGATGTTGATTTCAATCGTTGTTTACATGACGACAAGTTTCCTTCCTTAACTGGAACAATGCTGTGGCTCTTTTTTTTTTTTTTTGAGACAGTTTCATTCTTTTCGTTCTTTTTTTTGAGACGGAGTTTTGCTCTTGTTGCCCAGGCTGGAGTGCAATGGCGCGATCTCGGCTCACCGCAACCTCCGCCTCCTGGGTTCAGGCAATTCTCCTGCCTCAGCCTCCTGAGTAGCTGGGATTACAGGCACACGCCACCATGCCCAGCTAATTTTTTGTATTTTTAGTAGAGATGGGGTTTCACCGTGTTGACCAGGATGGTCTCGATCTCTTGACCTCGTGATCCACCCGCCTCGGCCTCCCAAAGTGCTGGGATTACAGGCTTGAGCCACCGCGCCCGGCAGAGTTTCATTCTTATAGCCCAGGTTGGAGTGCAATGGTGCAATCTCAGCTTGCCACAACCTCCCCCTCCCCAAGTGATTCTCCTGCCTCAGCCTCCCTAAGTAGCTGACATTACAGGCATGAGCCACCTCGCCCAGCTAATTTTTGTATTTTTAGTAGAGATGAGGTTTCTCCATGTTGGTCAGGCTGGTCTCAAACTCCTGACCTCTGACCTCAGATGATCCACCCACCTTGGCCTCCCAAAGTGCTGGGATTACAGGTGTGAGTCACCATGCCTGGCCAATGTCATGGCTCTTACGGAACCAAAAGGAGAATGTTTACCACATCCAGGTCAAATAGATTATTTTTTTATACATTTTACCAATTTTTCAAAGTCATGTTACTTTTTTTTTTTTTTTTGAGATGGAGTCTGGCTTGGTTGCCCAGGCTGGAGTGCAGTGGCAAGATCTCAGCTCACTGCATCCTCTGCCTCCCAGATTCAAGCGATTCTCCTGCCTCGGCTTCCTGAGTAGCTGGGATTACAGGCGCACACCACCAGGCCTAGCTAATTTTTGTATTTTTTGTAGAGATGAGGTTTTGCCATGTTGGCCAGACTGGTCTTGAACTCCTGACCTCAAGTGATCCACCCACTCTGCCCTCCCAAAGTGCTGGGATTACAGGTGTGAGCCACTGCACCTGGCCACAACTTCCTTTGTATTATATTTGATCTTGCTGTCTTGGAGACATCTTTTCCCTGGAGTTTCTAAGGGCCTCTCTCCTTTTTTTTGTTGAGAAGTAACATTTGCATTCTTCACTGCTATCAATAAAACCATTCCTTTCTGACTCTCTCTGTATGTCAGGTGGGCCCTGTTCCTCCTGACCTTCTGTGAGTCTGCATGGATTGCTTCCGGGCCCTTCCTGGCTGTGACTATGGGTTTTCTTCACTAGACCCATGGTGGGTTCCACCACTTATCATATCACGATGTGTGCTCACTTTCTTTGTCTGCTGGTCTCCAGGATTGCTGATATTAAGCTGATGTCAGTCTGGTTTTGGTTCCTGTTTTCTTTCCAGAGCTTTCAGGATTGTCTCTGAAGGGGTCTAGAATATGCCACTGTGGCACAAAAATTATTTTGAGGAGAAGGCATTTGAAATCTCTTATCCGCCAAAAAGCAGGGCCTCCCAAAAGAACTCAGCTGTCATGAATTCCCTCCCTAGGAAAAACCAGGGAAGGCTGACCCTTTTAAACAGAGATAAGATTCACACCACACTTAAACAGACATTGTCGTAAAAGCTTTGTATCTCCCATCTGGTCTCCCAGCAGTCCATCTGTCTTTCCTAAGTCATTTGTTTTTCCATAAGTGGCCCCCTCCTCCTTCTCATTTTCTTCTATTAAAATGGTATACAAGCCCCACATTCTAACTGCCCCTTTGAACCACATTTTTCTGTGAACGCCTATACACACGCTAAAGCTGTCTTTTCCCTTGCTAATCTGTCTTTTGTTGGTTTAATTTGCAGGCCCCAATCACTGAACCTAAGAGGTTAGGGGAAAAGTTTTTCCTCTCTGACATGTCTTTAACTCTTAGTATTCTCAAATCTCATGGCCACATATGTCAAATTTTTTTTAAAGGCATCTTATTCAGAATTCATTGAGCATTTTAATCCAAAACTTTTATCTCATCCACTCTATGAAGTCTTCCTATGTCACTGGTTTGACAATTCCCTTTATTTTCTATTCCCAAAATTTTGGTCAGATTTTATGTGTCCTAAGGATCAATCCTTTCTATGCTTTCTGTTTTTCATATATCTTTTTTTTTTTTGAGACGGAGTTTCGCTCTTGTTACCCAGGCTGGAGTGCAATGGCGTGATCTCGGCTCACCGCAACCTCCGCCTCCTGGGTTCAGGCAATTCTCCTGCCTCAACCTCCGAGTAGCTGGGATTACAGGCATGCGCCACCATGCCCAGCTAATTGTATTTTTAGTAGAGACGGGGTTTCACCATGTTGACCAGGATGGTCTCGATCCCTTGACCTCGTGATCCACCCGCCTCGGCCTCCCAAAGTGCTGGGATTACAGGCTTGAGCCACCGCACCCGGCCTCATATATCTTTTTGCTTAGTTCCTAGACTTTCTTTACTTCATTTTCCAACCTCTCCACTAAATTTGTCAATCATTTAAAATTAACGGCGCCTTCTCATTTTTGTTTCTTTTCCATTATTCAATTATTATTTAAGTCTTTATTTTAAAAAAATCTTACTAAGGAGTCTTCTCTCCCCTCTCTCTGAAACTACTGTCTATTTTCAATTATTTCTATCACTCAGGGTCAAATATTCTATTTATTCGGTCTTCCTCTTTACTGTCCTACTGTCCATTTATTTTTTTCTTTTTTCAGACAGAGTCTTGCTCTGTCCCCAGGCTTACTGCAATCTCCACCTGCAAGCCTCCCAAGTAGCTGGAACTACAGACGTGTGCCACCATGCCCAGCTAATTTTTGTGTTTTTAGTAGAGACGGGGTTTCACCATGTTAGCCAGGATGGTCTCGATCTCTTGATCTCGTGATCTGCCCACCTCAACCTCCCAAAGTACCGGGATTACAGGCATGAGCTACTGTGCTTGATCCCTAAGAGATTTTTCTTTTTTTTTTTTAATTTTTTATTTTTTTTTATTTTTTTTTTTTTTGAGACGGAGTTTCGCTCTTGTTACCCAGGCTGGAGTGCAATGGCACGATCTCGGCTCACCGCAACCTCCGCCTCCTGGGTTCAGGCAATTCTGCTGCCTCAGCCTCCTGAGTAGCTGGGATTACAGGCACGCGCCACCATGCCCAGCTAATTTTTTGTATTTTTAGTAGAGACGGGGTTTCACCATGTTGACCAGGATGGTCTCGATCTCTTGACCTCGTGATCCACCCGCCTCGGCCTCCCAAAGTGCTGGGATTACAGGCTTGAGCCACCGCGCCCGGCCCTAAGAGATTTTTAAAGGCTCTAATCTGATAATAGTCTCTCTCTTGTTCTTTATGCTGTTATGGGTCTAATCCTCATTTTATTTGCTTGCTGACATTTTGATAGTTACATTCCACTCACTCAGATAAACTTGCATAAACTTTATTATTTTTTTTGTATGTGAAACTATCTTATCCTAGTGACATATACATTATATAAAATAGTATAATTCATAAAAATTGATTTTCTTTTGTTACTTGAAAAAGTTTTATTCAGAAACTCAAGTTTTATAAGAAAATAGACAAAAGTGATTTTTTATGTGCTTATAATAAATTCTTTAGATGTTCAATTTCAATTGATGTTAAACATTCAAAACACGACTTACCCAAGAAAATATCGACCAGCATATTCATAGTAAACCTTCCAGAAGGACCTATATGTTTTACATTTCTTGTTCCTTGTGATGAACTATGTTCTTGAACAAATCTTATAATGCTTTTCACATCATCAGTCACATCTCTTGTTTTATAATCCTATAAATAAAAGAGAATACTTTCTGCTATAATTAAGGTAACAATGCCCAGATTACTCGGGTTTAATATTAACTATGGCAGATTCATCATAACCCATTTCCAGAGCAAAACCAAGACTAAAAACTAGGGAAATTTCAAGTGTTCATTCTCATCTAAGTTCTAGAACAATGACTACTCTATGTTATTACTGTTTCACAGAGACACAGTTTGTCTTTCAACTACCTGATAGCACTGTGTGGGGAGAAACACATATAACACGCAGACACACACACACAATTTAAATCCTTCACACCTCCTAGAATAGTGCTCTGTCATTTACTGGGTGGCAACCTCTGGGATGGAAAGTCCTGTCCAGCCACGTAAATCCACAAATGCTACCCTCTCTGGGGTCTGCGGTGCCACAGTAAATGCTCTTTCATCATCTCGGTCAGTTTCCTTTCTCGTTTCCCTCAGCTATCCTCAACCTTTGCCCACTTTTTAGGGTCCCCGTTACTAGATGGCTTTTTGTCTTCCTCTCTCCTAGTCCTCTCTACGGGCAATACTGACCATTGACAGGTCTAAAAGGCTGCGTCATGCTCGGCGCTTCTGTGTATGCTGTTCTCCCTACCTTCTAATCCTTGTCATTTGCACACACCAGTAACCTGGAGATGAACAGACTTCTGGTCTTATGCTAAGTGGAAGTGATCGGAACTGACTGGAAGTGATTTTGAGGCCTCATCTTGAATTGTCAAGAAAGAGTATCCTGTCACTCCATTCCTAAATTCTTTTTAATTAATTTATTTATTCTGAGACGGAGTTTTGCTCTTGTCGCCCAGGCTGGAGTGCAATGGCGCGATCTCGGCTCCCTGCAACCTCCACCTCCCAGGTTCAAGCAATTCTCCTGCCTCAGCCTCCTGAGTAGCTGGGATTACAGGCATTTGCCACCATGGCCGGCCTAACTTTTTTGTATTTTTAGTAGAGATGGGGTTTCACCATGTTGGCCAGGCTAGTCTCTAACTCCTGACCTCAGGTGATCTGCTGGCCTTGGCCTTCTACCTTAATTCTTGGTGATTAGGTATATAGAGCTGATCTTCTTATTTTGGCCTTTTGGGTCTTGATCTCTGCCCCAATGATTGTGTCCTCCACATACATCAGCCAGTCACACTTCCTACCTTAAGCTTACTAATAATGGCAACCCCTTTATTCTCAGACCACCACATCCTCTCCTTCCAACTCATGCCATCTGGCATTCTGACTCCAACAATCCCCTGGGACTGCCCATCTGCTGATTCTCAACTTTAGATGTCCTCCTAACTCAGCTGAAATTCCACAGTCAATTGAGTCAATTCCAGACTCAACTGGCAGTGAGTCAATTACTCACTGCCTCTCACAGACCCTCAGCTCCCTTGCCCCTAGGTCACTTCACCATATTACCTGGCAAAACAATAGATCCACTTCTCCATCTACTCTATCCCTGTACCTATGTGGCTGGATTTGGTATTTTCACTGTCAGTATGTGGCCACAAGCCTCGAGTGGAGCGTTCCTGCTGTAGGCAATCATCACTCTACATCGCTAGCCTCTCAGGCCTCCATTCTCCCACAACAGAAGTCAGAACACTGTAGCCCAGGGGCTGATGCCTGTTTTTGTGCATTAAGTTTTATTGGAACATGGCCATGGAAGATGACTCAAAAATTGGTATATTTATTGCTTATGTCTGCATTTAGACTATAACGGCAAAGTTGTGAGTTGCTGTGATAGAAACTATGGCTGCAAAGTGTAAAATATTTACTCTATGGCCCCTAAGAGCAAGTTTACTGACCCCTGTCCTAGAAAACTATCTGATACTTTCTTTCTCTTCCATCCCTTCTCTTATCCCGACGGTCAGCTGATGGCTACACTTCCTACTGAATTGAGAAAATTAGAGCAGTCGGAAGAGCGTGTTCACAAACTCCTATCACTACATCTCCTGGCTTGCCAGCATCTGGCCCACACTCGCTTACCTTCCCACCAGTTCCCGCAGATGAACTTTCCAAGCTCGTATCTAGAGCCAATCTCTCTGCTCTTAACACTGGACCCAAGCCATCGCCCACTCAAGGACATGGCTTCAGCAACTCTCCCCGTGTCCTCACACATTAACTTGTCATCCTCTGTAGGCACACTCCAGTCTACTTTCTCTGCCAGCTACTGCCCTGCTTCTTTGTTCATATTTGCAGCAAAACTAAGCTGTTGATATTCACTAACTCAATTTTGCCCCACTGTACTGAAAACGGTCATTCCAAGGTCACCAGGATTTTTCCAGTGCTAAATCCAAAGACGAATTCTCAGTCTTGACCCTACTTGGCTTGGCAGCAGCATGTGACATATTCAGCAGTCGCTTCTCCTTGAAACACTGTCTGCACTGAGTTTCCCTGGTTTTCCTCTTATCTGACTAGTTCTCTTTCTTGGTCTGCATTCTCAGTTCCTCCTCTTCTCTTCAACCTCTTAATGTCTTAGGGCTAAGTTTTGATGTTTTAATTTCTTTTCTTTTGTCTAAATTCATAACCCTAAAGATTTCATCTTCTCTCATGGCTTTAAATATCACCCATGTGCCACCAGTCTCTTCAGAATTTTTGAATCTAATACGTAACTCAATATTAGATTCCCAGTATTAGGTAATCCAAACCAAACTCCTGATCTTCTATGCCAACCAACCTTCCGCATCTCAGCCAGGGACAACTCCATCCTTCTAGTTACTCAGGCCTCCGGGTGCTCTGGGACTCTAGCCCTCAAGTGACTGCTCTGGCTCTCCATCACCTCTTCCCCTCGCTGGCTTCTAATCCTGTTCAGCCACATGGGCTCCCTTGCTATCTGTCAAACACACCAGGCATACCCCCCCTTAGGGCCTTTGCTCTAGCCAGTGCTTCTCTCAGGAAAGCCCACATCCAGAGAGCTGCCAGCTCACTCCCTTCTTCAAGATTTTGCTCGGCCCTCATCTTCTCAATTAGACTTCCAAGGACACCCCGTCTAATACTCTATCCACTCCTCCTGTCTTTCTACTCTGCTGTATCATTCACCAGCTATCCTTTCACGTACGCTCCCTGTGCATACTGTTTATAACCAGCCTCCTAGAGTGTAGGAGTGCAAGCTCCACAAGGGCAGGGACTTTTATTTTGTTTACTGATATATCCCTAATTCCTACAACAGTGCCTGTTTCATAGCCCAACAAATATCTGTTCAATGAGGGAACTGATTAGCAATGTTTACGGGGTGGGGTGGGAGAAGATGGCATGAATTTGCCAATTCCACACTGAGAGAGACTACCCTCTGCTCTGCCTAGTGCTCTGACTTCGTAACTATACTTACCGGAAATATTAAAGTTTTTTTTTTTTTTTTAGACAGAGTTTCGCTCTTGTTGCCCAGGCTGGAGTGCAATGGTGCAATCTCAGCTCACTGCAACCTCCACCTCCCAGGTTCAAGCGATTCTCCTGTCCCAGCCTTCAGGGCAGCTGGGATTACAGGCAAGCGCCACCATACCTGGCCAATTTTGAACTTTTTTTTTTTTTTTTTTTTTGAGACGGAGTTTCGCTCTTGTTACCCAGGCTGGAGTGCAATGGCGTGATCATGGCTCACCGCAACCTCTGCCTCCTGGGTTCAGGCAATTCTCCTGCCTCAGCCTCCTGAGTAGCTGGGATTACAGGCACGCGCCACCATGCCCAGCTAACTTTTTGTATTTTTAGTAGAGACGGGGTTTCACCATGTTGACCAGGATGGTTTCGATCTCTTGACCTCGTGATCCACCT
>NW_022437069.1:267164-284176 GCF_009761245.1 Sapajus apella
TAGAGACGGGGTTTCACCATGTTGACCAGGATGGTTTCGATCTCTTGACCTCGTGATCCACCCGCCTCGGCCTCCCTAAGTACTGGGATTACAGGCTTGAGCCACCGCGCCCGGCCGAACTTTTTTTTTTTAGTAGAGATGGAATGTCACCAAGTTGGTCAGGCTGGTCTTGAACTCCTGACCTCAGGTAATCCACCTGCCTCGGCCTCCCAAAGTGCTGGGATTACAGGCATGAGCCACTGCACCCAGCCTGAGTATTAAACCTCTATGACCACATGTATGTTGGCCTCCACTCCAGTCTATGATTGGTCCACACCATGTTCACTGGTGACTCTGGCATCTTGCACATTTAAGTTTATTACTCCCAGACAGGTAAATAATACACCAAATGTGAAAATGCTCAGTAAGTAGTAAGTTACAGTAGACACTAAAATGTAGAAATACTATGATAGGTAAAATAACTACCTAATGATTGAATTTAACAATCCCCCAAGGGTATTTTAGGATAGATAATAGTGAATTTATCCACAAGCAGTTACTGTTATTCTTTATAGTTAAAAAAAAAGTAATGTAATTGATTTGAATTCAAACATACAGTATGCTAATTATTCTTTTGAGAATGAGATCTTTTAATATATTAAATATCTGAAATTTAAATATTAACATTTTAATTAATTAAAACAATATATTAATAATCTTAACATATTAAATTTAAAATATTCTACCTGCCCATGTTGGATCTCTTTGGATGTTTGTATATTAATGATATTTCTAAAATATTCTGTAATCATCAGTGCACATATATAAACTCAGTATTTTGGATATGCAGATGTCCAGTATATTTTTTAACAGGCTTCTAATGATGAAGAAAAGACGCTGCATGAAATTACTTTTTCGTGTTTCCATTCTAAATTACTGCTGGAAGAAAACCGTCTTTCCCCCGTTACTCCACTGACGACCACCTACTGCAATCTAATTTGTATCTACATTTCTAAATTATGAGAAAAAAATTATTTAATTTAAAAAAATTTTTAAATTTCTTTTTTTTACCTTTGTTTTACAGCAATTATCACAAGAAACATCTGGGTGTTTCTTACAAAAATCAGGATTAAATCCATTTTCACCAAAGTAAGCCAAAAGCTGTATTCTCCTGCATTCTGTTATATTTTCACAGTAATGTACCATGCTATACAAATTATTGAAGTGAGTCTCTCTTGTATGATGGTTTCCATCTTTTTCCACTAAAAGAGATGAAGAGTACAGTAAAACATACTTATTATAGGGTAAAAATAAAGAATGTCATAGAAATATTTAGAATAGATTCATATAACTTTAAATATTACATAAGAAAATTACTGTTAATAGCATTCAGTCAACATGGCATTCTGTGTTATAATTAACTGGGTATTAATGTTCATCCTCAAGATTTTAGTATTATCAGAATAAACGTTATTTTTTTTTCAAATTGTCATTATCCCCGAAGATGATGGTTCGACTTCTGTTTGCTGTATTTATCAGTCGAGCATGTGCTGAACTGAACATCCCCAGGAAGCAGAGCCTGGGATTCTGGCAGTGGCCATGCACTTCTCTGAATATCTGAGGTCAAAGCAGTTATATGAATGTTTCCAAAACTATGCGCCAGCAAGCCCCGGGTGCTGCAGGGAACTCACAGAGACAGGATATTTAAACTTAAGGGGAACAAAGTAATGTCTGACATCTGTTGAACATTACACAAATTAATTAGCTTGAGGTAGTTAATGGTATTACATTAGACTATGCTACATTCCTAGTAGCAATATCTTATCTTCGCAAAGTTGGGTTTTTGGCAGTTGCTATGATAAAAAGAAGCATCTCAAGAAAATCAATGTGAAACTGGAAATGAGAGTGGCAGTGTCTGATTTGATTCCTGGGTGTGAGAACTGCAGTGGCATAGTTCCCATCACTAAGCAATTGTCATTACTTAGGTATTTTAACACCAGGTGCGGTGGCTAACGCCTGTAATCCCAGCACTTTGGGAGGTTGAGGTGGGCAGATCACCTGAGGTCAGAAGTTTAAGACCGGCCTGGCCAACATGGTGAAACCCCTCTCTACTAAGAATACAAAAATTAGCTGGGCATGGTAGCATGAGCTTGTAATCCCAGCTACTGTACTTTGGAGGCTGAGGCTGGAGAATCGCTTGAACCCAGGAAGCAGAGGTTGCAGTGAGCTGAGATCACACCATTGCAATCCAGGCTGGGTGGCAAGAGCAAAACTCCATCTCAAAAAAAGGAAAAAATGAAAAAAGATTTTTTAAAAATATTATTTTTTCTTCCAATTTATGGGTATTTTCCCCCCAAATAGTTGCTGTTATCAGGACTTAAATATCTATGAAATTGTTTGGGCCTAAATTTTTTTTTTTTTTTTTGCCTCGGCTTCCCAAAGTGCTGGGATTACAGGCATTAGCCACCATGCCTGAGCATGTTTGGGGCTAACTTTAACATAGATTAAAAACACACACACAAATGGGCAAACCCAGTGTAAAGATTTCATTTTCTTCACTGAGAATCACTTGGGTTCTATCAAGCCTCTACCACTTACTAGTTCTGCATTCCATTTTCCTCCTCTGTAAAATGAGGAAAGCAAAGGTCTTAACTCTCAGGGTTATTGTGAAGATGAAATGAGTTGACGGTATATGTAAGGCATTTTGAATGGTAAACAGTAAGTGCTAAATAAAGACTGTAATAATTACCGCTGCCATACTACTATTACTCCCATTGCTCCTGCTTTATCAAGTCATCTTGGGGACAAGTGACAAAACCTTTCTGAAGCTCACTTTTCATGGGAGTACCTCTATATCACAAGTTAGTTGTTTTGAATAAGGTCATAAGGTGATACATGCAGTGTTGGGCACAGTGCTTGGTACGTGCCATTTCCCATGCTCAGTACTCCTGCCAGAGTTAATTTAAAAGTGATCTCAGCAGGGCACTGTAATCCCAGCACTTTGGGAGGCTGAGGTTGGTGGATCACCGGAGGACCAGCCTGGCCAACATAGTGAAACCCCATCTCTACTAAAAATACAAAAATCAGCTGTAGTCCCAGCTACTCAGCAGACTGAGGAGAAAGAATTGCTTGAACCTTGGAGGCAGAGGTTGCCATGTGCCAAGATTGTGCCATTGCACTCTAGTCTGGGTGACAGAGTAAGACTCAGTCTCAAAAATTATCTTATATAAGTAATTGCACAAATGCCCAAAAATATTTGTACAGGGATGTTCAATACTGCGTTGTTGATAACAGTGAAAAACCATAAACAAGATCTATAAGAGGGGATTAGTTTAACAACCATGGAATAACCATGCTATGGAACTCTAGGTAGTCAAGCTATATGTATTCACTGGAATGATAATTATATCCTACTGTTGACGGAAAAAAATTGGGTCATTTTATATATATAAAGTATGTATAATTCCATTTACATTTTAAAATATGTGCATTTGGAAAAGGTAATACGAAATACAAGATATTGCCTCCTCTAAAGGGAGGGGATGGATGAGACAGGAGAGCCTATGGGTAGGGGGAGAGGTTCAGCTCTATTGATTGTGTTTTTTTTTCTTAATCCAGATGGTGATATATGACAGTTCATTATTTTCTCCTTTTTATGTTTCTGCATGTTTCAAATATGTGTTACATGCAAGAATGCATGCAGAGATTAGGTCTGAAAGGACACAAAGGAAACAAATAACTAGAGTTATTTTAGGGGCAAAACTACAAGACATGGTTTGTAAACTTTCCGCCTTGTACACATCTGTATCATTTGAGTTTTACATAATAAGCACTTACCACTTTTACAATAAAAATGAACTAAAACAAAATTGCCAATCTGTATAGACACCTCTATTTTTTTTTTTGAGACGGAGTTTCACTCATGTTACCCAGGCTGGAGTGCAATGGCGCGATCTCGGCTCGCCGCAACCTCTGCCTCCTGGGTTCAGGCAATTCTCCTGCCTCAGCCTCCTGCGTAGCTGGGATTACAGGCACGCACCACCATGCCCAGCTAATTTTTTGTAGTTTTAGTAGAGACAGGGTTTCACCATGTTGACCAGGATGGTCTCGATCTCTTGACCTCGTGATCCACCCGCCTCGGCCTCCCAAAGTGCTGGGATTACAGGCTTGAGCCACCGCACCCGGCCTCTGACACCTCTATTTTTCTATGATTATTTAAGGAACGCTTGAGCAGAAGTACCACAATAACAGGGGTAGATGACTATCATGAGGCTGAAGATGATAGAATGTGTCTACACGGAGCCAAGCTTACTCATTATAAGTCTTTTCAGTCTGGTCACATCGTGATAGGTATAGAAAAGCAGGCAGTGAGATATTTCCCCATCTCTTCCAGCTCTGCCAGATTCTTGGTAGTAACCCTCCATAGATTTAGGGAGAGATGCATGAATCACAAATCGCACGTCCGGTTTGTCAATTCCCATTCCAAATGCAATTGTTGCACAGATAACCTGATATAAAAGCAAAAGCTTATTAGACTCAGAATGCACAGACTTAAAGGAACATTTTAATAATAGATGCTTCTAAAAGCTCTATCCTTTGTTTTACTTTAAAATGCACTCTACATAAAAACATAGTATCTTAACTTGGTCCCATTATTTAGTATAACTAATATGAGTTTGTTTTTTTTTTGAGACAGAGTCTAGCTCTGTCACCAGGCTGGAGTGCAGTGGCGCAATCTCGGCTCACTGTAACCTCTGTCTCCTAGGTTCAAGGGATTCTCTTGCCTCAGCCTCCCAAGTAACTGGGACTACAGGTGTGCACCACCATGCCCAGATGGGGTTTCACCATGCTGGCCAGGATGGTCTCAATCTCTTGACCTCGTGATCCACCCTTCTCAGCCTCCCAAAGTGCTAGGATTACAGATGTGAGCCACCGAGCCCGGCCCTAATATGAATTTTAATGCTGATAACTTGCAATTCCATTAAGACCGAAGAAGGTAAAGTGAAGTTCAGTGTGGCCGGCACTTTCTTGTGTGACTTGGTGGTGTCAGGTAAGGGAGCCAGAATCCACTGCAGTCAACCTGTTCTGTTTTTGCTGCTGAGGTGTGGGGATGTTGCTCACACAGTCATGATATCCAGGTCAGTGATCATAAGCGATGTGTTGCTCAGGAGCTCCAGGGTGCTCCCAGGGCTCCTCAGAGGTCACTGCCGCCAGCTCCTCCAATGGCTCAGGAACAATGCGTTCTTACCTGCTCCACTGCTTACCATCAGTCTTCCCAGTGGCACCAGCTGATCACACACCAACTCCTTTTATTCATCAGCTGATTTAAAGTCAAAGCTTGTAAAATTTTAATGGAAGCTCATGTGGATAAAAGTGTCAGAGCTACTTATACCAAAAAAAGGAAAAAGGCCGAGGACTGTGGATCTTAGCCCATACAAATGATTTAGCGGAAGCAAGGTGGTTGTTCACTTTCAGGAGCTTGATAAATCAGTTTTCAAGGATACCCATTTCAGTTGGGAATTTGGGACCTATTTAACCCAGACCAAAATATTATATCTCCAGGCAAAATTACATTTCACAAATAAAACTGCAAGAATTTTTTTTAGCACTTAAAAAAATGAATTGCTACTGCAAGAACAGTATTTCAAAGGCAAGCGAACTATGTGGCAGGCAGATGGAGGCTGATGACATGATTTCAGTAACTGTGATTACCAGGGGAAGGAACTCAAGCTCTGGAGTGTGTGGACAGTAAAGGGGACATTTATCAACACAGGAATGGCAGGGAGTGGCCTGCGCACTCGGCTAGACATCCATCTACATTTATGGCACTCTGATCAAAGGCAAGTCTCCTTGGAAACAGAGACTACTGTAGCTTCTAGTGATGGAGAGCAGGTGGAGACGCTGTACAGCAAGATGTGTCAGCCGACAGGTCCGGAAGCGTGACCCGCAGGGTTCTGTGAAGTCCAGGTGCATCGCCCAGTGTCGATGTGGGCACACGGCTGTGAGGCACCGTCTGTAGCCTCCAAGCGAGGCTGCGATGCTGCCAACTCTTTCAGAAAGCTCTTATTTCTTGAAATTGGGAAAAGTGGCTTTGTGATTTCCTTCTTTATTTCTGTGCTTTTAAAACTTCAAGCCACAATCATTCTTTGAGAAGAGTAACAGCCAAGTTTTATTCTAACTCATGAATCTAACAAGATCAAGTCTGTCTAGCTGGTATAGGCTAACATTATATCCCTACTATAAGGATTAGTCTGAGAGCAGAAATAATTAGATTTTTAAAAACCCCTGCCGGGCGCGGTGACTCAAGCCTGTAATCCCAGCACTTTGGGAGGCCGAGGAGGGTGGATCACGAGGTCAAGAGATCGAGACCATCCTGGTCAACATGGTGAAAGCCCGTCTCTACTAAAACTACAAAAAATTAGCTGGGCATGGTGGTGCGTGCCTGTAATCCCAGCTACTCGGGAGGCTGAGGCAGGAGAATTGCCTGAACCCAGGAGGCGGAGGTTGCGGTGAGCCGAGATCGCGCCATTGCACTCCAGCCTGGGTAACAAGAGTGAAACTCCGTCTCAAAAAACAAACAAACAAACAAACAAAAAAAACAAAAACCTGTCACTATTTTTTAACCATATTTTTGATCAGTTATATATATATGTATATATAGCTGCACTATAGATTATTTATACTATACATAGCCATTTAAAGGATTTGAAAAAACATCATTCTTTTTTTTTTTTTTGAGGCAGAGTTTCGCTCTGTTGCCCAGGCTGGAGTGCAGTGGCATGATTTCGGCTCACTGCAACCTCTACTTCCTGGGTTCCAGTGGTTCTCCTGCCTCAGCCTCCTAAGTGGCTGGGACTACAGGGGTACACCACCATGCCAGGCTAATTTTTGTATTTTTTGTAGAAACGGGGTTTTACCATATTGCCTGGGCTGGTCTCCAACTCCTGGGCTTAAGCAATCTTCCTGCCTTGGCCTCCAAAAGTGCTGGGATTACAGGTGTGAACCACCATGTCTGGCCCTTACCTGCAAATTCTTTCCTTATCATCTATTGTTTTTACATGTTTTCTGGTCAGTTCTATTCCACTGATCTGCCTATAATTGCAAATGAGTATTCATGTGTTATTATTTTTATTATTTTTGCCATACTTAGTTATTTTCCCTCGAATATGCTTCCAGACAAACTTTATTTATTTATTTATTTTATTTTATTTTTTTTTGAGACGGAGTTTCGCTCTTGTTACCCAGGCTGGGGTGCAATGGCGCGATCTCGGCTCACCGCAACCTCCGCCTCCTGGGTTCAGGCAATTCTCCTGCCTCAGCCTCCTGAGTAGCTGGGATTACAGGCACGCGCCACCATGCCCAGCTAATTTTTTTTTGTAGTTTTTAGTAGAGACGGGGTTTCACCATGTTGACCAGGATGGTCTCGATCTCTTGACCTTGTGATCCACCCGCCTCGGCTTCCCAAAATGCTGGGATTACAGGCGTGAGCCACCGCGCCCGGCCCCAGGCAAACTTTAGAAAAAGTTTATCAAAAGGGGGAAAAAGCCACTGACATTTGGATTAAATATATAAACTAATCTGGGAAGACTGCAATCAGTATTTCAGTGAAGATAAATCAGTGATATATTTCTGAACTTTTTGCATATCTCAAATGCCTTTTTGGTTTCAACATAAATGACAATGAGCTTGGTATGAAGTTCTTCAGTCCGCGTCTTCCCTTGTCTGATTCTGCAGACAGTCTTCTATTATTTTTGTTATGTATTTCATATGTATTTATTTATAACACGCTTATCTGTTTCAATTACCCTGCTTTCCTACTGGGTACACTTACTGTGCTTAAGCTGAATCCCTACCTCCTTTTGTCAACAAAGATTATTTTCCCTCCATTTTAATCTCTTTTTTCCTTTGCACTCTTAAGTTATTCACATCACTGACTCAACTGCCTCCCCTGCGTCATTCCATTTGTGTCTTAATATATAATCTGCTCTTAGTTTTGTTTCTCTAGTTTAGATAAATTACATTTTTTTTTTTTTTAAGATGGAGTCTTGCTCTGTTGCCCAGGCTGGAGTGCAGTGGTACTATCTCAGCTCACTGTAACCTCTGCCTCCCTGGTTCAAGTGATTCTCCCACCTCAGCCTCCCGAGTAGCTGGGACTACAGATGCCCACTACCACGTCTGGCAAATTTTTATATTTTTAGTAGAGACAGGGTTTCGCCATATAGTCCAGGCTGGTCTCAAACTCCTGACCTCAGGTGATCTGCCCACCTTGGCCGCCCAAAGTGCTGAGATTACAGGTATGAGCTACCACGCCTGATCATTAACTGAATTTTGATTTCTCCCTTCATCTAAGCCTGTGATCTTCTTACGGAAGTTGTTGCTAGTTCACATATATGAAGTCTTTTTATCTTTCTTGGGATACTAAACTGATAACCTCTAAAATTTTGTTTTCCCAGAGAAAACAATTTTGAGAGACATTTTTCCTCTGAATCTTGAAAGTAAATACTTTTTCCTGAGCCGAAACTTTTCATAGGCTCCAAGTAATTATTCATTGTTTTGTTCAAATTTATCCTTATGTTTAGAGGGACCTATCCCAGACTGGCAATTACCACAATATGAAATGCCTAAAGTGTTCTCGGTTTTCCTCCCACCCACCTGGGTGAAGGCAAACTTCTTATCTCAGAAATAGATGGCCAATATTGTTAGTTACTAGGGAAATGCAAATCAAAATCACAAAGAGGGCTGGGCATGGTGGCTCACACCTGTAACTGCAGCACTTTTGGAGGTTGAGGCAAGAGTATCACTTGAGCCCAGGAGTTCAAGAATAGGTTGGGCAACACAGGGAGACCTCATCTCTATAAAAAATTAAAAATTTAGCTAGGCATACTGGTACGCCTGTGGTCCTAGCTACTAAGGAGGCTGAGGCACTAGAATTGCCTGGCCAACATGGTGAAACCCTGTCTCCACTAAAAATATTAAACCAAAAATTAGCTGGGCGCGGTGGTACGTGTCTATAATTCCATCTACTAGGGAGGCTGAGGCAGTAGAATCACCTGAAGCTGGGAGGTGGAGGTTGCAGTGACCTGAGATCCCTCCTCTGCACTGCAGTCCAGGCAAACCAAAGTTCAAACCAGACATTGAAACCAAAAGTTATACGTGTGTAGGAGGGACTATTTTATATATATATATATATAATTTTAGAATTTATTGTTATCAAACTAAATGAGATTTTACAATTCCTAGAACTGAGATGGCTGCAATAGTCTGCCCTATAAATAGCAAGTTAATGCTGTCATAATGCAAAAAGGAATGTTTAATATGCAATTTTATATATCCTATTGTGGTACTAAAAAGACATTTATTTGTTACTTCTAGATAGTTCATCTCCAAATAGTTCTGTCTCCAAAAAAAAAAAAAGAAAAGTTCACAAAGACCATATACTATATGATTCTATTTACATGCAACATACAGAGTAAGCAATAAACTCTAGAAACAGGTTAGTAGTAGTTAGTAGATTTGTGGTTGCCAGGCCTTAGGGGGTAGGGAAATTGACTGGGTATGAGGTTTCTTTTTATGGTGATCAAAAATTCTGGAATTAGTGATGATAACTGTACAACTTTGCAAATATACTAAAAACTACTAATTTGTCTGCTTTGAAAGGATAAATTTTATGATATGTGAATTATATCTCACGCAAGTTTTTTTAATGAAAGAAAAGCAACTTTAGAAGTCTCAAATTTCAGTCTCATTTTGATGTTTACTACCTTCAAGGTAAAAACAATTTGCATTCTACATGTGCACGTTTGCTTACGTGCTATAGAATATTATTTCTATTATTTGTTTATCTTTAAAACTGTTACCTGACAGCCATCCTGATTAATCCACTTCTGCTGTACTTCATCTCTGGCAGAATCACTGAGGCCAGCATGGTAAGCAAGGGCAGCGAGCCCATCTCTCTGTAATGTGTCAGCCATGGTGTCGCATTCTCGCCTGGAGAGGCAGTAAATTATCCCTGAGTCATCTGCCAAGAAACCAAGAGTACTGAGAAGCAGGAACTTTTAACATAAACAACAACACAATTTATACTATGTTCTCAGAAATATATGAACCAAAAATACATCTCCTATAGTGCTTTTTTTTTTTTAATTTTTGAGACAGAGTCTTGCTCTGTTACCAGGCTGGAGTGCAGTGGTGCGATCTCAGCTCACTGCAACCTCCGCCTCCTGGATTCAAGCAATTCTCCTGCCTCAGCCTCCTGAGTAGCTGGGATTACAGGTGTGTGCCACTAGCCTGACGTATTTTTAGTAGCGATGGGGTTTCACCATGTTGGCCAGGATGGTCTTAATCTCTTGACCTCATGATCCGCCCGCCTCTGCCTCCCCAAGTGCTGGATTACAGGCATGAGCCCCCACGCCTGACTCAGGGTTCTTATACTGTTAGAACACCACACAGGTGAATAATTGAAGCAAAGAATTCATGTGCACTGGAAATGAGATGTGGCTTTTAATCCTGTCACTGCTAATGACTTGTGAGGTGGACCTGGATGAACTTTGGGCTCTATTTCACACTAAATACATGTGGGTATAAAAAAGCCACCCTTGGCCGGGCACGGTGGCTCATGCCTGTAACCCCAGCACTTTTGGGAGGCTGAGGAGGGTGGATCATTTGAGGTCAGGAGTTCGAGACAAGCCTGGCCAACATAGTGAAACCCTATCTCTACTAAAAATACAAAAAAAAAAAAAAAAATTAGCCAGGTGTGATGGCAGGCACCTGTAATCCTAGCTACTCAGGAGGCTGAGGCAGAAGAATCACTTGAACCCAGGAGTTTTGAGCCAGTGTCTGGTCATCTAAATTTTCTTTAATGGGCATGTATTAGACTTATTATTATGTGTGTTCTTTTTAGAAACAGAAATTAAAGGATATTACAGAAAAGTCATCTCTCTGTGGATGAGCCAAAGGTCTAGATACACACGTGAAGCTATTTACATTAGCTGCCTGGGGGAGGTGGGCCTGCACAGGGAAATGACTTTTTCTTGTAGATCTCTATTGTCTGATTTGTCCACACAAGCATGCATACTAATTTCCAAAACATAAAATAGAAATACCAAAAAAATTCTCTATGGAAAAGTGGAAAGGGGGTTACATGGAAAACTACTATGAATTTCAGAATCTCATTTGGGTTAATATAATTCAAAGGTAGACAGGCTTGGGAGAAGGCACTAAAACAAAAAGCTCTTTAATTCATACCCTGATAGAAGCCTGAGGAAAGACACTGAAACCAGAAGTTATACGTGTGTAGGAGGGACTATTTAATATATATATATATTTTAGAATTTTTTTGTTATCAAACCAAATGAGATTTTACAATTCCTAGAACTGAGAGGGCTACAATAGTCTGCTCTATAAAGAGCAAGTTAACGCTGTCACAATGCAAAAAGGAATGTTTAATATGCAATTTTATATATCCTATTGTGGTACTAAAAAGACATTTGTTACTTCTAGACAGTTCATTACATGGCTGTACTTACATGGGTAGTGCTTTCTGATCCATTCTAGGCAATCAAATGCCACCTTTTTAGGCTTTTTTGGTAACACATAGTATTTCAGATTATGTCTGTTAAAGCTCATGCTAAACCTAAAAAAAGTCCCAAACATAAAAGTTAGTTATTATGAGAAAATACGGCTTTAGGTATTGTTATGGACTACATGTGTCCCCCTAAAATCCTAACGCCCAATGTGACAGTATTAGGAGTAGGACCCTTCGGGAGGTAATTAGGTCATGAGGGGTGGAGTCATGAATGAGATTAGTGCTCAGATAAAAAAAGCAGAGACATCACTGGCTCTCCCCACCCTCATATGTGAGTATACAAAGAGAATCCTACCATTTCTACACCAGGAAGAGGGGCCTCATCGGACATGGATCTGCTAGCACCTCGATCTTGGACTTCCTGGCCCTCAGAACCACAAGAAAGAAACGGCTGTTGTTTAAGCCACTAGTCTACAGTATTCTGACACAGCAGCCGAGCTAACATCAGGTAAACTTTTTTTTTTTTTTTTTTTAAGATGGAGTCTCACTCTGTGACCGAGGCTGCAGTGCAGTGGCATGATCTTGGCTCATTGCAACCTCCGCCTCCCAGGTTCAAGTCATTTTCTTGCCACAGCCTCCCAAGTAGCTGAGATTATGGATGCCTGCCACCACACACAGCTAATTTTTGTATTTTTAGTAGAGACAGAGTTTCACCATGCTGGCCAGGCTGGTCTCGAACTCCTGATCTCAGGTGATCTGCCTGCCTTGGCCTCCCAAAGTGCTGGGATTACAGGCATGAGCCACTGTGCCTGGCCACTGTTAAGTGTATTTTATGTGTGATCCAAGACAATCCTTCTTCCAATATGGCCCAGGGAAGCCAAAAGATTGGAAACTCCTGGGATACATAAAGAGTTAACTGCAGGACAATAGAAGGAGCTGAAGCCCTACTGATCACGGTCACTTTATTTTTGTTCTTGGCCCCAAATAAAATACGGCTGACTCCGAGACAGACGTGCTCCTCCTCTTCCTCTGGTCTACTATTCTTGCCCCATTTCCTCCCTCCCATTTCCTCAGTGAGCTTGTTCTCTCCATTAGCTCCTTTCTTGTATTTTCAGTCTGTTCTGTGAATTTTTCTCCTGTCTCTGAATATGTTCTAGGACCACCTTTTCCAAAAACAGGAAGCCTCTGCTGATCCTACCTTCTAATCAACCTCTCTCTTTTCCTCCAATGGCAAGTTTCTCAGAAGATACTTATGTTCCCAACCAGCTAACTACACATCCAATTCCAATTATCATTAATTTTCATTTTTAATTTTGCTACTACCATTCTACCAACATTGTTGTTATTATTATTATTATTCCAAGGCTTTTTTTTTTTTTTTTTTTTTTTGAGACGGAGTTTCACTCACGTTACCCAGGCTGAAGTGCAATGGCGTGATCTCGGCTCACCGCAACCTCCGCCTCCTGGGTTCAGGCAATTCTCCTGCCTCAGCCTCCTGAGTAGCTGGGATTACAGGCATGCACCACCATGCCCAGCTCATTTTTTGTATTTTTAGTAGAGACGAGGTTTCACCATGTTGACCAGGATGGTCTCGATCTCTTGACCTCGTGATCCACCTGCCTCGGCCTCCCAAAGTGCTGGGATTACAGGCTTGAGCCACCGCGCCCGGCCAATTCCAAGGCTTTTAAAACTAAAGAAAGGTGATGGAATTGTTATAGGGTCCTGCCCTCCAGGGACTCCATTGTTCCTCCCCATTTCAACCCAGTGTCAGGGCAGGCACCTGTAATCCCAGCTACTCAGGAGGCTGAGGCAGGAGAATCACTTGAACCTGGGAGGCAGAGGTTGCAGTGAGCGAAGATCACACCACTGCACTCCAGCCTGGGTAACAGAGCAAGACTCTGTCAAAATAAAATAAAATAAAATAAAACAAAACAAACAAACAAACAAAAAAACCATGGGGAATAAAACCACTGGCTTTCTGTTTTGAATCTAAATCCAACTAGATGGGCCCATGCGATAGTGAGCAGTGATCTTTCTGCATTTGGTATATGCAGACTGGTCTTCTCTCAGTCTTCACTCTTTCTGGTCTCTCTGTATTCCACTCTTTTTTTTTTTGACAGTCTTGCTCTGTCCCCCTGGCTGGAGTGCAGTGGTACGATCTTGGCTCACTGCAACCTCTGCCTCCCGGGTTCAAGTGATTCTCACGCCTCAGACTTCTGAGTAGCTGGCATTACAGGTGCCTGCCACCACGTCCAGCTAAATTTTGTATTTTTAGTAGAGATGGGGTTTCGCCATATTGGCCAGGCTGGTCTCAAACTCCTGACCTCAGGTGATCCTCCCACCTTGGCCTCCCAGTGTTGGGATTACAGGCATGAGCCACTGCGCCTGACCTGTATTCTACATTGTTGGCTACTCTAACTGAAAATTCTCTATTAGGTCTTACAACTTTACATTCCCATGGAATTACTCCCCTCGCAATTCTAGTTTCTCCACCTCCGTCTCTTTTTCCTTTGCTCACTCCTTAAGTGAGAATCACTCCATAGACAACTGGCTCTCATGTCTTCTCTTCCAGTATCTCCTTCAGCACTCTCGCTGCTTTAAACAGCACCTAAAAGTCACATGACTGAAAGTCCCATGTGTCCCAGCTGTTGCCCTCACCTTAGACCTCTTTTCACAGTTTAAACCACATTTCAATATTTTTTTAGACAACTGGTCTAAAACTGGGATGCATACATTCCTAGGGGCTCACAAAGACTTTCTAAGTGTACAGGAGCAAAGATAATCTTAAACAAATTCAGATCCTCCATTTTCACATCCCTTGGCTTCCTATGTGGGATTGGTTCTAGGTCCTCCTCAGGATACCTAAATCCAAGGATGCTCAAGTCCCTGATATAAAATGGTGTAGTATAAGTATATAACACATGCATATCCTCCTGATATAAAATGGTGTGGCATGTGTATATAACCTATGCACATCCTCCTAATATAAAATGTTGTATATGTATGTAACTTCTGCACATCCTCCTGGACACTTTAAACCAGCTCTAGATTACTTATAATATTCAATACAATATATTAAAGAAAGGCCATGTAAATAGTTGCTACACTGTACTGTTGGTAACTATGTAACATTTTCCTTCTTTCATGGTGGGAGATACAGCAGAGTATGCCTACGCATCACTTCATTCATGGGGATGCAGCATAGTGCAGCAAATTCAAGTCTTGCTTTTTGAAACTTTCAATTTTTCTCTCAAATATTTTTGATATGCAGCTGGGTGAATCTGCAGATGCAGAAATTACAGATACAAAGGGCTGGCTGTCCTTTTTCCTAAGACTGATCTGAGAATGCTCCCACAGACAAGACATCCTGGCCGGGTGTGGTGGCTCACATCAATAATCTCAACATTTTGGAAGGCCGAGGCAGGAGCATCACTTGAGCCCAACAGTTCAAGACCAGCTGGGCAACAAAGCGAGACCCCTGTCTCTATTTAAAAAAAGACGTACTGCTGATTTCGCCTTTCCCATTTTTCCCTTTTACAACTGTCCTACTTTCTCTAAACAAACAAACCAGTCCTATTTTTGGTCATTCTGAATTTCACCATTGTGCACCGTTCCAGGATGTAAAAACCTCCAAAACACCAAACAAAGCAAATTGAAATATAGCATGAGTGTAGGTGAAACTTTCTTTAATTAAAGCACCAGAAATCCTTGGTAGGAGAGCCTCATTTCTTTAGGTGTTTTACTTATTTCTGTTAAGGGTGAAAGGTAACTAGGAATAAAGTATTTGGGCGCTTACTACCAAGCTCTAATTTGAGATTTACTGAGAATAAGGTGGTGGGAATGAAGATGGCCTTCACTTTGTGATGTTGTTTCTTTCATCTCTATAACCACAGCATGCACTACCCCAAAAGCCTTTGTGACGACTGTTAAACAATACTTTGATACACCTCTCTTATGATGGCATTTGTATGCACAAAACACCCAGAGACCTTTTAGTGTTTGAAATGGCAGAATGTGTAGCAGATTGTGGCAAAAAGGTAGTAGATTTAAGAATTGTCTAAGAATACAAATGATGAAGGAAATCTCAACATTTATTTGAGTCGATTTGGGTTTAAGTTGGAAACAGTGCATGAGTGTCCCCACCAATAGAAATTTTGTTGTGCCTGGGCATAGCAATGGCCTTACTGCTTTTTCCCACATTAAGAAAAATACTTTATTTTCAGAAAAGTGTTTTATTAATTAAAAAAAAAATCTTTGGACCAGGGGCGGTGGCTCATGCCTGTAATCCCAGCACTTTGGGAGGCCGAGGTGGGCGGATCATGAGGTCAAGAGATCAAAACCATCCTGGCCAACATGGTGAAACCCCGTCTCTACTAAAAAATACAAAAACTAGCTGGCCATGATGGCGCACGCCTGTAGTCCCAGCTACTGAGAGGCTGAGGCAAGAGAACTGCTTGAACCTGGGAGGCGGAGGTTGCAGTGAGCCAAGATCACGCCACTGCACTCCAGCCTGGCACCTGGCGACAAAGCAAGACTGTCTCAAAAATAAAAAATAAAAATTCTTTGGGTCGAAAAGAGAGACAAAAATAAGTATTGGTGAGGATATGAAAAAATCAGAACCCTCATACCCCGCTAGTGAAAATGTAAAATGGCACAGCCACTTTGGAAAACAGTGTGGCAGTTCTTTAAAATGTTAAACAGGCTGGAGGCAGTGGTTCACACCTGTAATCCCAGCATTTTGGGAGACTGAGGCAGGTGGATCCCAAGGTCAGGAGTTTGAGACCAGCCTGGCCAATATAGCGAAACTCTGTCTCTACTAAAAATACAAAAATTAGCCAGGTGTGATGGTGCATGCCTGTAGTACCAGCTACTCAGGAGGCTGAGGCAGAAGAATCACTTGAACCTGGGAGGCGGAGGTTAAAGTGAGTCAAGATTGTGCCACTGCACTCTAGCCTGTGTTACAGAGCGAGACTTCATCTCAAAGAAAAAAAAAAAAAAAAAAAAAAAAAACCAGAAAAAAGTTAAACATCAAGTTACTATATGACCCCATAATTTCACTCCTGGGTATATACCTAAGAGAAATGAAAACAGATGTCCACACAAAAATTTATACATGTATGATTATAGGAGCAATTTTTCTAATAGTAAAAAATAAAAATGGAAACAACCCAATATCTATCAACTGATGAATAAAGAAAATGTTGTAGATGTAAACAATGGAATATTATTCACCAACAAACCATGAAAACATTATGCTAAGTAAAAGTAGACAGTCACAGGCCGGGCGCGGTGGCTCAAGCCTGTAATCCCAGCACTTTGGGAGGCTGAGGCGGGTGGATCACGAGGTCAAGAGATCAAGACCATCCTGGTCAACACAGTGAAACCCCGTCTCTACTAAAAATACAAAACATTAGCTGGGCATGGTGGCGCGTGCCTGTAATCCCAGCTACTCAGGAGGCTGAGGCAGGAGAATTGCCTGAACCCAGGAGGCGGAGGTTGTGGTGAGCCG
>NW_022437069.1:284276-330625 GCF_009761245.1 Sapajus apella
AGGAGGCGGAGGTTGTGGTGAGCCGAGATCGCGCCTTTTCACCCCAGCCTGGGTAAACGAAGGAAAACCCCGCCCCAAAAAAAACAAAAAAACAAAAAAAAAACAGCAAAAAAAAAGTAGACAGTCACAAAATATCACATATTGGATGATTCTATTTCTATGAGATACCCAGAGTAGGCAAATCTATATATAGAGAGTAATCAGCGGTTGCCTAGGGCTGGCAGGCGGGCTGGTGAGGTGAAAAGAAGATTGAACTGTAATGGGTATGGGTGTTTTCGAGGGTGAGGAAATGTTATAATACTCTGGCAATGGTTGTGCCACTCTGAATATACTAAAAACTTTGAATTGTACTTTTAAAATATGGGAATTGTATGGTATGTGGATTATATTACAACAAAGCTGTTATTAAAAACATCTGGCACATAATCTGAATTTTTTAAAATTTGTAGACACAATTGAAAAAGCTCAGAACTGTTTACTAATTTAGTCAAACAAATTACTTTTACTAAAAATAGTAAAATGACATGAGATTAGAACTTAAAATTGTAGATCATGAATCCAATTAAAATCAAGACAACTATCTCTACTGCAAAAAGACTGTGGGTAACTAAAAGCAATATTTACACAATTTGTTATAATGAAAAAGTTAATAGACCCGTAGAGTTTATTACATGTAACAAATCTTACTCTGCCTGTTGGAAAATAAGATGTTTGGAATTACCAAATATCTAGCTACAGACAGTTCCCGTCAATAGATGGGTAAATAAAATGTGAAATACTCAGCCAGACACAGTGGCTCACGCCTGTAATCCCAGCACTTTGGGACGCCGAGGCGGGTGGATCACGAGCGATTGAGACCATCCTGGCCAATATGGCGAAACCCCGTCTCTACTAAAGTACAAAATAATTAGCTGGGCGTGGTGGCGCGTGCCTGTAGTCCCAGCTACTCGGGAGGCTGAGGCAGAAGAACTGCTTGAACCTGGGAGGCGGAGGTTGCCCTAAGCCAAGATCACGCCACTGCACTCCAGCCTGGCGCCAGGCGACAAAACGAGACTCTGTCTCAAAAAAAAAAAAAAAGGGGAAATACTCATACAATGAAATATTATTCACCCATAAATATGAATGAAGTACTGACAACGGACTACCCTTGAAAACCATGTTCAAAAAAAAAAAGTTGATATTTATAATTGCATTCTATTTATTTAAATGTACGTTGAAAAAACTTTCAAATTTAAAAATTTTAGGTGTCAGGTTAAAACTATACAGGATGTACACAGTTTTCCAGGATTCTTTCAGGAGGTACATGTGACCGGAAGAAGGTATGAAGATGGCTATCTTGGTCATCCACTCATCCCTGAAACACCCCAGACACCATGCATCTAAAATCAAATGTATTACTCATCTTCCTTCCTCCATTTCCAGGTGTGGTCAATGGTACTAGTCACCTGCCACAGGAACCAGTATAAACTTCAACTCTGTCCACTTTTCTCATTCCATTTAGTTGCTAGCCCTGCCCTCTCTCTCAACTCCGTTTCTTCCTTCCCCTTCTGCTGTTACCACCAGCATCATCTCTCCTGCATGACTGCCATGGGCTCCGGAAGGGCTGCTCTACCTCTGACTTTCTGTTCTCCCACTCATCCTCTCCTCTATTCTCCTGCTAGTCATATCACTCACCTACACGGATCAGATCAAGCCACTTCCCAGGTTAAAGTGCCAAAAGAATACAGTCCAAACATTTTACCATGATTATATGTAAGACCCTCCATGATCTGGCCTCAAGCCACTTTGTCAGGTTCATCCCTTCTCTGTTTTTCCACTTACCCAATGGATTAGTCACCATTCCTTGTTCCTAATATGCACTTTTTTTTCTTTGAGACAGAGTCTCACTCTGTCACTCAGGCTGGAGTGCAGTGGCACAATCTCGGCTCACTGTAATCTCTGCCTACCAGGTTCAAGCAATTCTCGTCTCAGCCTCCCGAGTAGCTGGGACTATAGGTGCATGCCACCATACTCAGCTAATTTTTGTATTTTTAGTAGAGATGGGCTTTCACCATGTTGGCCACGCTGGTCTCCAACTCCTGACCCCGGGTGATCCACCTGCCTTGACTTCCCAAAGCGCTGGAATTACAGGTGAGAGCCACCATGCCTGGCCTGATCTGTACTTCTATGACAGAAACTTCAGCCCTGAATTTTCACTCTTTGACTGTTAAAATGCCATTCACCTACCACTTCATATAGCTGTAATAAAAAAGACAGTAACAAGTGTTGAGCATGTGCAAAAACTGCCACCCCTACACTGCTGAAGGTAATATAAAATGATGGAGGTGGCTGGGCATGGGGGTTCATGCCTGTAATCCCAGTACTTTGGGAGGCCGAGGCAGGTCAATCACCTAAGGTCAGGAGTTCGAGGCCAGCCTGGCCAATGTGGCAAAACCCCATCTCTACTGAAAATACAAAAATCAGCTGGGTGTGGTAGTATGCGCCTGTATTCCCAGCTACTCAGGAGCCTGAGGCAGGAGAATTGCTAGAACCTGGGAGGTGGAGTTTGCAGTGAGCTAAGATAGCACCACTGCACTCCAGCCTGGGTGACAGAGCAAAACTCCAACTCCAAAAAAAAAAAAAAAATAGTTTAGCAGTTCTTAAAAAGGTTAATCATGCAGTTACCACACACCCAGCAACCCAAGAGAAATAAAACTGATGTCCACAAGACAACTTCTACACAAGTGTTCACAGCACCATTACTCAAAAAAAAAAAAAAAAAAAAAAAAAAAAATGGAAACAGATCGAACATCCATCAGACAATGAATAGAGAGCAGGTTCCATAAAATAGAATATTTGAAAATAGAAAGGAATGAAGTGCTGAAACAGGCCACAACATGGGGGAACCTTAAAGGCATGCTCAGTAAAGGCCACATGTTATGTGATCCCATTTATATGAGATGTCCAGAATAGGTGCCAATCTACGGAGACAGAGAGTAGATGAGGGGCTGCCTAGGAATGGGTATGCTGTCCCTTTCAAGGATGACAAAAATGTTCTAAAGTTAGACAATGGGGATGGCTGCACAACGCTATAAACAAACAAACAAAAGCCATTGAAGTGTCAACTTTAAACAGGTGAATTTTATGGTATGGAAACTGTATCTCAATACAGCTATTTAAACCTTTTGGGGTTTTTTTTGTGGCTGAGTATCACTCTGTCATCCAGGCCGGAGTGCAGTGGTGTGATCTTGAATCACTGCAACCTCTGCCTCCCAGGTACAACTGATTCTCCTGCCTCAGCCTCCCAAGTAGCTGGTATTTCAGGCACCTGCCACCATGTCCATCTAATTTTTGTATTTTTAGTAGGGATGCGTTTTCACCATGTTGGCCAGGTTGTTCTCGAACACCTGACCTCAGGTGATCCACCCGCCTTGGCCTCCCAAAGTGCTGGGATTGCAGGTGTAAGCCACTGGGCCCAGCCTCAGTGTAAGCTTTTTTTTTTTTTTTTTTTTTTGAGACGGAGTTTCACTTGTTACCCAGGCTGGAGTGCAATGGCGCGATCTCGGCTCACCGCAACCTCCGCCTCCTGGGTCAGGCAATTCTCCTGCCTCAACCTCCTGAGTAGCTGGGATTACAGGCACGCGCCACCATGCCCAGCTAATGTTTTGTATTTTTAGTAGAGATGGGGTTTCACCATGTTGACCAGGATGGTCTCGATCTCTTGACCTCGTGATCCACCCGCCTCGGCCTCCCAGAGTGCTGGGATTACAGGCTTGAGCCACCGCACCCGGCTCAGTTTAAGCTTTTAAACAAACTACTCCTCCTATAATGCCCAGTTCCTTTATAAAACTTGATCTGACCCCTTCCTCGTTAACAGCTGTTACTGGGGATTCCAGCTAATCCCAACTTCTTCAGTTCCTGCAGTTGTAATTTACATCTCGAATCACTGCTTTCTTCTTTCTGCAATCTGACCTAGTATTTAAAGGATTCTAAAATCAGGTATCTGGGGTTTTAAGTCCTCACTTCAACCCTTGCTAGGCATATAAAGTTATGTAATCTCTTTGTGCCTCAATTTCCTCATCTGCAGAATGAGGAAAATAAGACCTACCTTGTAAGACTTTTGGGTGCACAAGGGGGTTAACACACATAAAAATGCCAACAGTGCCTGGCACATTGCATAGGCTGGATGTGTAAGTGTTAGCTTTTATTATTGTTGTATTATAGCTAACTCTATATGCCTGTCTCTTTGCTCTCTACCAGTTCATATTTTAAGGTCCTAAGGAAATAGAATCAAATCTTGTTTGATGTGTCTTGTATTTCCCAAAGAGGAAGACTATTATCACAGACTGGCAGGAGGAGAGCAGCACGGGGCTGTGGCTGTAAGCTCAGGAATACCTGACTTCACCAGGGCCGTGACATAGCAGCAGGTGAGCAAATTTAATCCAAACCAGGGGCCTAACTTGCAGAAAAGATCAGGAAACAGAGTCCCAGAAAGTGTTCCTTAAAATTTTCTACTTCCAAATGCAGAGAAGTGCCAAACACATGAAGAAGTCAACAGACATGTCTAAATTTTCACATTTACTCCAATTCCTCTATGTTTTTCATTTATTCATTATTACTGAGTACCAATTCTGTACCAAGTGCTGGAGTCTGGAAATCCACACCCTTGCTTTCCCAGGCAGATGTCTTCCCCATAGTAATAAGAAAAGAGATTCAGGGTGCCTACCCCTAAACAAATAAATAAATATGTGCACTGTTTGCTCAAACATAAATCACAAATCCTATACTTACAAAAAGTTATTCAAAAGTTAAAGAATTTTTTTTATTATTTAATTTTAGGCACTTGCCATTAATGTAATTGATCTAAAAGAATAGTAGATTGCATCTGGCGTAAGTGGACAGAAAAATCCCAGCACTTTGGGAAGCCGAAATGGAAGGATTGCTTAAGCCCAGGAGTTTGAGATCAGCCTGGGCAACATGGCAACACGGCAAGACCTGTCTCAGAAAAAAAAAAAAAAAAAAAAAAAAGGAAAAGAAAAAGAAAAAAAAAGTACAGATCAATGTAGTATTTATGGAAGCAAAGTTCTAGCAACTAGGTTATTTATTAGAACCTAAAGTATAACATGACATGTTTTCTTATTTTTTATTTTTTGAGACAGAGTCTCATTCTGTCACCCAGGCTGGAGTGCAGTTGTGTGATCCTGGCTCGCTGCAATCTCTGCCCCCTGGGTTCAAGCAACTCTCCCGCCTCAGCCTCCTGAGTAGCTGGGATTACAGGTGCATGCCACCAGGCCCAGCTAATTTTTGTATTTTTGTAGAGACAGGGTTTCACTATGTTGGCCAGGCTGGTCTCGAACTCCTCACGTTGGGTGATCCACCCGCCTCGGCCTCCCAAAGTGCTGGGATTACAGGTATGAGCCACTGCATCCGGCCTAATATGGCATCTTAAATATAGCATTAAAATGCACATCAATTAGAGAAGCAAAATATTTTTCCCCAAACTTTATAGAAACACTCCTCTGCAAGTGAGATTAAATTAAAATATTCCATTCCAAATTTTGTGATCACACACACACAATTCTGAGGACTCTAAAATTCTTGCATTTGAGCATGATCGTTAGTGCTGTATAACGGTGCTACTAGCAACAACATATTCTAGGCCAGAACCAAACAACTTAAAGGCTGGAAGAAACCCAAAGTGCTTGAATTCCTTGATTTAGATCAGATAATTTAGAAGCTGCCAGTTTAACCTGCAAAGGCCTTTGTAGCTATCTCTATCTCATGACCCGTTCATATCCTTCACAGGAAACCTTCAGTTCCCATAGCCCTCTACGAGGTACTGTTGTTGTTTTTACTGCTTATACTATTTATACAGCCAGCTTCTCTTTATTTTCAAATGAACAAAAGGTGTGCTTTAAAAATTCGCCCCAGTATCTGGTTTAGTCATTATTCCCTGAGGCATACCACATTAATGTTTACATTTCAAACGAAAGTGCACACGAATAAATTAGAAGAAAAAAAATACTTTAACTTTGGCACACAACAGTTGTTAAATAAATATTTGCTGAGTGAATAAACCTACCAAAGAATCCATATCTGTACAAACTCAGGTAGAAGTATGAAATAATCCAATACGGCCTAGATTCATACGTGGGGATTTCTTTTATAGTAGTTTTTGTTACTGAAGACTTATGGACTTGGTGGCAACAAGAAGCATTTTGTTGTTGAGATGAAAACAAAGTAAAAAAGCTATTCAACATAGTATCTGGACTATTTTCAACAGCCTGGATACAACTGGGACCTTACGGGGGAAATGACAAGGCAGGGTCATCTTTCACTTCATGAAGTATACTCTGGGATATGTGGAAGCCAACGTTAGAGAAGTAAAAATTAATTTATCACTGGGACTATACCAGAGTTGAAAGGTATGGCATGCAACTTATTCCTACTTCCAAAGTAGGTACTGAAATAGAATTTTAATTTCAGTAAGTGAAGAAAAGCCTCAGGACTCTAGTTCCCAAACTCTGCTGCACATTGGAATCACTTGGGGATTTTTAAAAAACATACTGGCTTCCAGCCCCAAACGTTCTGATTGAGCTGCCTTTGGGTATAACTTGGGCACTGGAGTGGGGTGGAGTGGTGGCATTAAAGCATCACAGGTGATCCTCTGGCAATCACTGCCCCAGGGTTCTCAAATACACGACTTGCAACAACTTACACCTGAGGTCTGAGGATCTTCAGCTGAGTGAGGATGTCCTTCTGTACCCTGGGATTAGCTGTGGCCGTAAGAGCCATCACTGGAACAGAAGGAAACTTCTGGCGAAGCATATTCATTCTTTTGTAATCTTGACGAAAATCATGTCCCCACTAGTTGGAAAAAAAAAATACTGCTTTTCAGACTATTTGGAGCTTCCTTCTATAAATAGCCAATCATGCTCAATATATTAAGAACCACCTTATTCTTCAGTAAAATAGCAGACTAGTTCACTCGATGTAGGTTTTTCTTCAGTACTGAATGTACATATACTGTTGGTAGTATGTATTTACTGATATTTCTGGATATAGAAAACCATATTTACCTGACTGACACAATGTGCTTCATCAATAACAAAACGTGCCAAGAGCTTCCTCTCATAGAGATTCTCCAGAGTAGAGATGAGTCTGTTACTTGCACAGATCTAGACCAGAAATATATTAGACATTTAAAAACACTGAAACACATCACCTTAATGATTCTGTTGTCTTCAAATTCCATTACAACTTAAGCTGTATTAAAACCTCCATATAAAATTAGTTCTTATTTCAATCTATGAAGAGAACAGCAGAAGTAACAGAAAACAGTAAACCACATTTTAGAATGTTCACCAACATTCAGCGAATAGCTTATTCAGCAGGTTAGTGGTTCTAAAACGTTTGTCTGCTTCAATACGTCTGAAGGCCACCACACATTTACATTGGCAACAGGGCTACATATCTGGGTTATATGGATGCATGTTGGCTGGGGGAAAAATTATGTATCTCATAGCTGTCTTCATAACAGGGACCAGAAGCAATGATATCTCAGTAGCAACGAGCACGTCTAGCACTCACATCTTGACAGGGACATGTCAAAAGGACAGAGAAGCCAGCTTGATAGAGATCTCCCACTGGTCACATCTCGGACAATTAGAACATCACAATATGTGATAATGATTGTAACCTATTGAATAAACTAAGAAGTCATGAGTTCATGCTGGTATTAATAAATATGTGGGCTGCGCGCAGTAGCTCACACTTCTAATCCCAGCACTTTGGGAGGCGGGTGGATCACTTAAGGTCAGGAGTTCCAGACCAGCCTGGCCAATGTGGCAAAACTCCATCTCTACTAAAAATATAAAAATTAGCCAGGTGTCCCAGCACATTCCTGTAGTCCTAGCTACTTGGGAGGCTGAGGCAGGAAAATCACTTGAACCCAGGAGGTGGAGGTTGTGGTGAGCTGAATTGTGCCACTGTACTCCAGCCTGGGTGACAGAGACTCTACCTCAAAAAAAAAAAAAAAAAAGTGAAATCAATGGGAAAACTCTTCCTCATGGCAAAATGCCAACTACATTTTAAAAATAATTTTATATCTATTATAGTAATAATTGATTTGAGGAAGAATCATTAATGGATACTAAAACTTGTGGGTAAAAGTCTGATGGCTAACAGGGTATTTACATAGTCTCAAAGCATTTCACAACAGTATATCTACTGATTCCAAAGCCCAAAAAGAAAGAGTAACTTTACAGTGGAGAAGTCTATGAGACACTACCATAACCAAGCGATCAGTTAACTAAAATCTTCAGGAATGGGACAATCAACATCACATGCTTCCTGACAGCGAGCATGAGAACATATTACTGTTTCTGTGATATTCAAGGAGGAAAAGAATCTAAGCAGGAGGAAACAAGATATACTCAAAGTGAGGACTTGTAGTCAAAGACTAGCCTTCAAAAATGTCAAAATCCCGACAGCCCGAAGAGAGAGAAACGGTTTACAAGATCAGAGAAGACACTGAATGCGATGCATGACCCGGGATTTTCTTTTGCTGTAAAGGACATTATTGGGACAACTTGTGAAACCAGAATAAAGTTTACAGATTAAGAAATGGTATTGCATCAGTGTAAGTTTCCTAATTCTGATCATTCTACTCAGGTTATATAAGAGAATGCTTTGTTTTTAGGAAACTCATGTGAATTACTTAGGGTTTAAAAGGATATCACGTCTGCAACTTACAATAAAATGTTTCAGGAAAATATATGTAGAGAAAGAATAACAAAGCAATTATAGTAAAATGTTACTTAACATTTGGGGTTTCTGGCTGAAAGTTATATAAAAATCCTTCGCACTATACACAAAAAATTTGTTAAAAGTTTAAAAATATATGTATCCTATTGGTCTTTAACGTATTTTAAAATAATGATATAAATACAAACCTTCTCTGGAGTGACATACAGAAGTTTTATGATTGGGTCTTTTTTTGATAACTGAAGGTAAATATTTGTAGCTTCTGAGTCAGTCTTATCACCTGTCAGATATGTAGCTGGAATCTAGGCATAAAAGTAGTAAACAATTTCAATTTTATACATTAACCCAACGAGACTACATTTGTTCTTAGGTTTTATAAATATTTTATTAGTCACATATCAAGCCTATCAAAGGAAATCATCTCTCTATTAAAAAGTATATAAGTACATATATTTTTAAAAACCTTTATTGATTGATTGATTGATTGATTGACAGAGTCTCACTTTTTCGCCATGCTGGAGTGCAGTGCCATGATCTCGGCTCACCTCTGCCTCCCGGGTTCAAGCGATTCTCCTGCCTCAGCCTCCGGGGTAGCTGGGACTACAGGTGCGTACCACCATGCCCAGCCAATTTCTGTATTTTTAGTAGAGACGGGGTTTCACCATGTTGGCCAGGATGGTCTTGATCTCTTGACCTTGTGATCCACCCACCTTGGCCTCCCAAAGTGCTGAGATTACAGGTATGAGCCACCATGCCTGGCCTTAAAAACCCTTATTAAGCATAACTCAAGACGGGCATGGTGGCTCATAACTGTTATGTCAGCACTTTGGGAGGCTGAGGCAGGTGGATCATTTCAGGTCAGGAGCTTGAGACTAGCTTGCCCAACATGGAGGAATCCCATTTCTACTGAAAATACAAAAAGTAGACTGGCGTGGTGGTGGGTGCCTATAATCCCAGCTACTCGCAAGGCTAAGACAGGTGAATTGCTTGAGCCTGGGAGGCAGAGGTTGCAGTAAGCCGAGATTGCACCACTGCACTCCAGCCTTGGCAACAGAATAAGGCTCTGTCTGAATTAAAAAAAAAAAAAGCATAATACAAAATGGTCTTCTCATTGTTTATTTCCTTTTCTTGCTTTATTTTTCATATTCGTAAATAAGATAAACATGAATTTAGCATACAAGATATTCCAGTCCTAATGCATGGGTTTTTTTTTTTTAGATAAATGTATTTCAGGGTTTTAATGAATAATGACAATGAAGGGGCCATCGTATCACAAATGGTTGAACAATGGCCACCATCGCTGCACTAAGACATTCTTCGGAAGAAAACCAAACTAGTGGTCTTACTGAGGGGTGGTGACTTGTAGCTCTTAAAACAGTTCTGTTTAATCACAGTGTGAAGACTGACTGAGTCAGGGTCTCACTTTCACACCAAGGTTAGATTGTAGTGGCATGACCATGACTCGCTGCAGCCTCAAACTCCTGGGCTCAAGTGACCCTCCTCCCTCAGCTTCCTAAGTAGCTGGGACCACAGGTGTTCACTATAGTGTCCAGCGCATTTTATTTTTCTGTAAAGAAAGTCTTGCTGTGTTGCCCAGGCTGGTCTTGAATTCTTGGCCTCAAGCAATCCTTCCACCTTAGCATTCCAAGTCACCGGGATTACACGCATGAGCCACCACCCCCACCGACAATGTGAACAGTTAGGTAGAATGCATTCATTTACTTCCTTAAACTCAGCCATGAGGAAAAAAGACATGCACATGTGTATGCATTTTAAGATACAAGGGAAAGGGAACTATGCTGATCTGGCAGTACTGAAAAAAGAAACGCTTTTCTATTAGTTAAAAAAATTTACATCAGCAAAAAAATAGCGTTGGTTAAAAGTTCTTACTAAAATACATTCTCGTAGAATAAAATCCAACTGAACTACAGGTTACCTATATGGAATTTTCAAAGACTTCTGTTTAACTGCACAACTTAATTTAACTGTTGTGCTTTATTTTTACAAATCGTGAACTATATAATAAAAAGTTATCCAGAGGACTGAAATTTGTTTCTAAGGCATGTTTTTATTAGTATTTTTATAACTTACATCCAAGGAAGTCAGCTTTTGGACTTGATCTACTATTAGTGATCTCAAGGGAGAAATGACAATCGTGACCCCAGGAGAAACACAGGCGGGGAGCTGGTAACACAAACTCTTACCACCTCCTGAAAGAGAAACAATGACATTATATCTGTCAGGTTCTATCTTGAGAGCATGAATGTAAAAGTTTCAAAAGAAATCACATAATTAATAGGACACCAAGGCATATTGGCCACAGTGCCAACAATTTGCCATACTCAAATGACTCAAACTATTATATTTAGGCAATTTAAATAATGTGTAAAAATGACCTTAAAAAAAAATTTTTTTTTTTTTGAGACAGAGTCTCATTCTGTTGCCCAGGTTGGACTGCAGTGGTGCAATTGGAGCTCACTACAACTTCCACCTCCCAGGTTCAAGTGATTCTCCTGCCTCAGCCTCCCCAGTGGCTGTGACTACAGGTGCACACCACCACATCCTGCTAATTTTTGTATTTTTAGTAGAGATGGGGTTTTACAATGCTGGCCAGGCTGGTCTTGAACGCCTGACCTCAAGTGATCTGCCTGCCTCAGCCTCCCAAAGTGCTGGGATTACAGGCATGAGCCACTGCTTGTGGCCTAGGACATCTTATATAGACATATACAATAGCAAAGACAAGAATTAGGGCAGGAAACTTCAAATGCAATGGAATACAGTAAACTTTTCATTTCTAGTAGAAGAATCTCTAAAAATGACACTAGGATTAAAATAATTAATTTCTATATAAAGCTTATTTATTTTTATTATTTATAAGTCCCATTGCTTTGGGAGGCTGAGGCAGGTGGAATGCTTGAGCCCAGGGAGTTTGAGACCAACCTGGGCAACATAGTGAGATCCCCTCTCTACAACAAATTTAGAAATTAGCAGGTGTGGTGGCACACGCCTGTAGTCCCAGGTTCTTAGGAGGCTAAGGTGGGGGGATTGTTTGGGCCTGGCGGAGGCTGCAATGAGCTGTAGTAGCACCACTGCATTCCAGCCTGGGTGACAGAGCAAGGGACCCTACCTCAAAAATAGTACGAAATAAAAATAAAAGAAAAAATTTGAAATCTTTACACACACACACACACACACACACACAATCTATATTATAATTATATATAATAGACACATTATATATAACGCAATCTACTATATATAGATATATATCTCTCAAGTGGTTGAAACTGGGGTCAAAGGATCTTAAAAATGCCCCTTGAAACCCTAAAGGGCAATGGAAAGCCCTGAAAATAAATCAATGGATTACATCATTGCCAAGGGCTTCTCTAGTGTTAGAGTTCTGGAACACTCAAACAGGGTTAAAAGGAAGGCACAGAGTGATTAATAAATTAATAAAATTTGTAATGCTGATTATTAAGCCAAGGTTATCTCAAAATATTTTTTTTTTTTTTTTTTTGAGACAGAGTCTCTCACTCTGGAGTGCAGTGGTGCGATCTTGGATCACTACCACCTCCACCTCCCAGGTTCAAGTGATTCTCCTGCCTCAGCCTCCCGAGTAGCTGGGATTACAGGCACGTGCTGCCATACTCAGCTAAGTTTTGTATTTTTAGTAGAGATAGGGTTTCACTATGTCGGCCACGATGGCCTGGATCTCCTCACCTCATGATCTGCCCACCTCGGTCTCCCAAAGTGTTGGAATTACAGGGGTGCCACTGCACCCAGCCAGATTATCTAAATTTTAAAATCTGTTTGAGATAGTTCAGATGCCCAGTCAACATCATACAATAATGACAGCACTAACCAACTTGCTAAAGGTCACAAGTCAAGTAAAAGGCAGAGGGAGGACTACACGTAGGTACTGAAACTGCAAATTCTCCATGCTTTCTACTCTATTTAATATTCTCATGTGAATGACCATAAATCATTGAGCAGATGTCATAAGCTTTAACAGCACAATGAAAGTCCTAGACTCTTTAAAGTGGGGCCAACACAATATTGTGCTAAGTGATTTTCATTTACCCCCCATGCCACTCTGTGAAGCAGGTACTTCACTTCATTGTTATCACCATTGCACGTGTGAGAAACTGGCTCAAGGGAGTGAAGCGCCTTGCACGTGGCCACACTGCCACGAGCAGCAGAGCTGTTAAGTCCAGGCCTTTGGTCCACAGTTGATGGACCACTACGCATATATGCATATATGATTTAACCACTACACAACACCAGATGTATCAAATAAACTGCCAGAAATGGTCACGGTCTCTGACAGTGATTTTCTATTTGGTTTCCAAAATTGCAAAACAAAAATTCCCAAAGAAAGATTCTAGATCAGTTCAACACAATGAGCTTCAAGTTGAAAATCTTACAGGGCTGTAAACTTCATCATGTCAACAACCAGAACAGAGGATATAAAGCAATATAATTTTTTACTACGGTATGGAGGTTTAAGAGGTCCCTAAATGACAGAAACACTGTGTAGGTGGCCTTTTTATTTCTATTGAAGAGCTTTCACTTAACATCTGCCAATGGATCCCTGCCAGTTCACTTCTAAAAATACATACCAGTCGGCATCAGGATAAAACAGTCTTCACCAAGCAGAGCAGCATTGATCGCCTCTAGCTGATTAGTTCTAAAATTATGCAGGCCAAATTTTTTATGAAAAATCTTCATCATTTCCTTTGTATGAGGAAAACTAAGACTTTGGAAACGCTCATGTTTCAGATTTCTGGATGCTAAATTTTGTGTTGACTTGCCTAAGAAAATAATCAACGTTAAGAGAAATCAGTGCATGAATACAGTGAAAGTGCAGCTTTAGCATTTCCCTTGCCTGCCAAATCACTGGCACGTTTCCCTGCAGCACGCTCTTCACTGTTTACCAGCTTTCCATCCCTCCAAATCTCAAAGCCACCAAGGACTTGCCAAGGGCCCAAATCAAGTATTTCCTTGACTTTTTCTACAACACCTACCCTGACTTTTATTCCTTCCTCTTCTTCCTTCCTTCAACCATGACCACCAAGACAATCATGGTTTTCTACTCATTTTAAATTGCCTTTCCTGGCTCCACTTCCTCCATCTGCCCCATAAATAGGGAGTCTTTCAGATATTTGGGACTGGCTCTGTAGACATTCTTTTCTGGAGTTTTCCTAGTCCTGTGATCTTAAACATGACCTTGGCTGGGCGCGGTGGCTCAAGCCTGTAATCCCAGCACTTTGGGAGGCCGAGGCGGGTGGATCACGAGGTCAAGAGATCGAGACCATCCTGGTCAACATGGTGAAACCCCGTCTCTACTAAAAATACAAAAAATTAGCTGGGCATGGTGGTGCGTGCCTGTAATCCCAGCTACTCAGGAGGCTGAGGCAGGAGAATTGCCTGAACCCAGGAGGCGGAGGTTGCGGTGAGCCGAGATCGCGCCATTGCACTCCAGCCTGGGTAACAAGAGCGAAACTCCGTCTCAAAAAAAAAAAAAAAAATTAGCCCTTCTCAGCTTTTCTGCAGATCTGACTCTGCCTCCTGACTCCCTGTTTGTGTCAATGGGGTCACAGTTTTCCCAGTCATCAGTGTCTGAAACCTTGAAGTCATCTGAGCTTCCTCAGGTTCTTCTTCCATAACATTTCTCACACGCACCCCTGCTCTGTAGCCAGGCTGTCGCAACTCTGGTTCAGCACAGAGAACAAGAGGTACTCATTCAGCTCTGGCAGTTACGCTATCCCCAACACTCAACTGTCTCAAGATAATTGCAAACATCCAGTATGACACATTCTAACATGATACAAAAATAAATCCATGAATGGTTGTTTTAAAGGTCAGCAGCGTCAACTGTAAGAACAACCTCCGTGGTATTAAGTCATCAATAGCAAAAATAGGGAGGGCTGTACTTTGTAAACTTACTTCAGTTAAAAAATACTTTTGATAACTTTACAGGGTTGATGTAAGGCTTTAAAATTATTTTTGGCTTTTTTTCTGGAGCCTTAACAGTGGCTCATTTCATTCCTTTCGAAACTTCTCTCTCACTAAGCTGTGAGCTCCAGGAAGGCAGGAACTACTTAGCATTTGTTCTTCATCTTTAATGACCAGCACCCAGCATAGCACATGGCATGGAGTGAGCACTTACGCCCAAAGTAGCGGTATGACTGATTTAAGGCACTTCTGACTTCATATCCTTTTGAGACTGCCCTATATTTTAACATTTAAGACATAAAACATGCTTCTCTACTTTGTAAATTAATTGAGTCTCATCAATACAGAATTCTAAAATACATTTTTAGCATGTACATTCATTTTTGCTTTTGCCCATCCCCAAATCATTAAAAACTCAGCCCTCATGAATTTATTGTTTTAGAAACTAAAAAGCGTTAATTCAAAGGCAAAGCACATTTGTAATGACTTTAGAGCCTTACTACAATAGGTTATAATTACACATTTTGTAAAACTACAGCTGCTGTAGAGACAAAAGAGCAACTTGCTTTTAAAATTGTGATTTGTAATTCATATCATCCATAGAAATTTGCATAGCAACAATGCAGTTTTCAGGCAATGATGATTTGCTATGGTTTTTCTTATATAATTCCTATTTTGGGACAGTTTTGTTTTCTTATAAGCATTCAATTTATTTTAAACTTACCAGTGTAATTCTGCATTGACTCTGAGAAGTTTTTATTTTGAGCAGTAGATGCCACTGGAAGACGGTTTGTCTTGGCTGAAGAAAGTTTTTCTGATACTGACTTAATTGGCCGACCTTCCTTGATGGGTTGATAGGCAGCTGTGGAAGATTTGCTGGCTGCTAAATTATGCATTATATTTTCCCAGTCATCATCATCATCAAAGTCATCTATGTCAAAATTATCAATATCACAGGAAGGCTGGCTTTCTAAGTCATTTATTGAAGCAGTATGTTTATTCCAATCTTTCACAGCAGTGCTTGTGAGAACATTTCCTGGGAAATAAGGGCTTTCATTTCTTTTTTCTAGTCTTGGTGTTTCAGCCCAGTTGCTACTTACAAAGGACTTCTGTAAATGGGTATTGAATAAAGGCCTTTCAAAAAGATTCTCCCTGGTGGCTGAGAATCCTGTCTTTCCTGGGGTGGTAGTCAGTAAACATTCCCCAGGAGAAACAGAATCTGAGGGAAGGTGTGGAAAATTTAACTCCTTCATAGAATTCTCTGTAGGGCAGGAATCACCCTCCACAGGCTCATCAAGTGAATCAGGCCTGCATCTCCAAACTGAGCCAAGAAGACTGGTATCACTTTTATTCAAATCTACTTCCATTAGAAGTTCTCCTCTGAAGAGGCAAAAGAGAACAATATATTAAATATAAGTAGTTTACTCCAGTTAGGGCCACAAAAGCAAATCTTATACAAATGTTAAAGGAGTGGTTTCAAAGTTAATAGATGTAAAACACAGTGGCATGGTGATCACCCTTATGCCATTTCCAGGCCAGAAAGCCTGGGCATTTTTCCCTGTGCATTTTTTACTTAGAGAGGTAGAAATACAATCCGATATATTCCAGAAGGAGGCAAATCGAGATACCTTATGTTCCGCAGCTGAAGTAGTTCGTTTCCACAATCCAAAAGTTTCAGTTTATCAGCAGGAATAGTATCAACTAATTTACAGATGCGATCCATCACGTTAATAAGTTGCTGCTGTAAACTTATCCGTCTAGCTATAAAGTAATTATGTCGTTAATATTTTGCTTTGAAAAAAAAAAAAAAAAAAAAAAAGTCTTGGCTAGGTGTGATGGCTTATGATGGTAATCCTAGCACTTTGGGAGGCCAAGGCAGGAGGATGGCTTGAGTCCAGGAGTTCAAGACCAGCCTGGGCAACATAGTGAGGCACTGTCACTTAAAAAAAAAAAAAAAAAAAAGTACCTGAGACTACAGGCCTATGCCACTGTGTCCAGCAACACAACACATCTTCTTCTTTTTAAAAGATTAATTATTTTTTGTAGAGACAGGGTCTTGCAATGTTGCCCAGGCTGGTCTCAAACTCCTGGGTTCAAGTGATCCTCCCGCCCTGGCCTCCTAAAGTGCCAGGATTACAGGTGTGAACCACCGTGCCCATAACTGTTTTCATTTAATTTCATAATATTTAATAAATAATATTTCTCAGGGTAAGCAAGGTCTTTGGCTGGAACAAAGGTTTATCAGTTAACCACGATTTGTTTATACTAACTTCATGTGTAAAGCTCACTGTGCCATCACACAGTATACTTACTGTGAAGTGTTGGACAGGCAAGAGCCCTACCTATTGGTTTGATGTGCCTGGAATCCAGGCTTCCTTTTAATAGTAACAGCATAGCACTGACATTTCCTTTCAGACCTCCCCTTCCCACTCCCTCAGTAGGCATCACAAGGCAGCCCCCTGAAAATTAACTGGAAATACTTAGGACTGACTGGGTAAAAGCACCTCTCTTTTTACAAGCTTAATATGATTCTGGTGGCCATCTCTGTCACCTTATAAAAAAAGACAGCTTTCAAGTAAGATCAATACAAAGGAAAAGTGAAAGCAGATAAAAGAAATGAAGGCTTGACCGACGAGATGTGACAGAATAGAGGAGAGGGAAGGCAAGCGAGAGAGAAAGCAACTCTTGATATGACGTTTGGACATCTAAATCCTACCAGTCCACTCCCATTTTAAAAATTAAACCATACCTAATAAATAGAATTTCAAAGCAGCTGAGGTTTTATTTTATTTTTTGAGACAGATTCTCGCTCTGTCTTCCAGGCTGGAGCGCAGTGGTACAATGTTGGCTCACTGCAACCCCCGCTTCCTGGGTTCAAGGGATTGTCCTGCTTCAGCCTCCTGAGTAGCTGGGACTACAAGCATGTATCACCATGCCTGGGTATATTTTCATTAGAGATGAAGTTTCACCACGTTGGCCAGGCTGGTCTCAAACTCCTGATCTCAAATCATCCTCCCACCTCGGCCTCCCAAAGTGCTGGGATTACAGGCATGAGCCACCATGCCTAGCCGCAACTGAGGCTTTAGATGAAGGAAAGGGCCGGGCGCAGTGGCTCATGCCTGTAATCCCAGCACTTTGGGAGGCTGAGGCTGGAGGATCACCTGAGGTCAACAGTTCGACACCAGCCTGGCCAACTTGGCAAAACCCCGTCTGGGCGACAGAGTGAGAGAGAAAAAAAAAAAGATGAAGAAAAAAAAAAAGGCAATAGGAAGCAAGGACAATAGATGTCTGTACCACCTCTCAGGCCTAAAGTATGCAGGAGGAAAAAACAGTTTAGGTGGGCTGCAGGGGAAACAGTATGTATTCTCAGAAAACTATTAGAGAAAGAAGGGGAAGAAAATGATCAGAGAAGAGGATGAGGCTACAGGGACGTTGCTGACAGAGCAGTCGGTTGAATGGTTTACAAGACAGGAAGAAGAGGAAGTGGGGACAGAACAGGGAGTGGATACGGCAGTGTGGGAAGAGCAGCTGCAGGAGAATGGCCTGGGAAATTTGGACTTCTACTGGTGATGGAGAGAAGTGTGAGGTATGAGATGGCAAAGTGGAATTCCTGAATTCCTGTCTTACTTCTGTTTTCTCTCCAGGAAGAATGAGCATCAGATTGGAAAGAGAATCCACAGTGGTCTGATGGAACTGAAAGACAAGATAGGTTCAGGGGGAGAGGAAACAGAGCATCTCGAGATCAGAAACAAGCTCAAGACTCCTTGTCCAGACAGATTAGACCTCAGAGTACAAAGGAAATCTGCAAACAAGATCTCAAAGGCCCTGTCACTGACACGTGAGGCATCTAGTGAATAACAGAATTGATGAAAGTGAGGACAGACAAACACTGTTCTATTCAAAAAATTTGAAAGCGATTGCCAAAAACTACAGATCTGTAATAGAAACCTGTCTCCTCCTACTCCTGGCTATGTAACTATGGCAAATAGTTACACTTCTCTGGACTTCAGTTTTTTTCCTGGTGATCCAATGTCAATTCAAAGCAAAATTCTACAGCCTGTTACCAAATGGCTGCTTTGTGAGCTCTAAAGGGAGGGAACAATTACAGAGTTAGCAAAAAGTTTATAAAAACAAACCATCCATCTCAATGTATTTCCTTCTTTAAAAGGACTAGTAGACTGGCAGATAACAGTAGCTACCATTTATGAAAGGCCCACAGTACACTAGGCACTTTACCTTGAATCCTGATACCCAGCAAGGCAGGTATCATTCTCTTCATTTCACAGACGAAAAATCTCAAGTCCAGAGAAGTTTAACTATTTGCCATAGTCACACAGCCAGGAGTAGGAGACAGGTTTCTATCACAGATCTGCAGCACTCTAGAGTCAATGTCCCACCCATTCCTCCTTGCTGCCTCATACCTCAAACTTTTTGGAATCACAGAGCCAAGTTTTTTGTGTTCCCATGGATAATGAACAGAAACATGGTCTGAAGACAGATATGTAACTAGCTGAACAAGAGGTGGTGATGAATGGACCGACGTAAGCCAAAAAGGAGGCCTCTATTGACACTCTATCGAACTCTGTCCTTGCAAAACTTAATGACAGAGAGACAGTATAATGCCATTGTTACCTGTATAAACTAAAAAGCCTCAAGACTGCTGTGTTCGGATGCTAGCTCTGTGGCTATCTAATTCTATGATGGTGTGTAATTATTTAACACCCTGTACCTTACTTTCTTATCTGTTAAATGAGGATAACAGAAACTACCTTAAAAGAGGGGTATTGTGATGATTGAATGAGTTAATATTTTAAAGCACTTTATAAGAGTGCCCAGCATATCAATTATTTCATGACTATCTCTAAAAGTAAATGGAGTCCAAAATAAACAATTAAAAAACGAGGAAACAAAACAGCACACAGAGAACACTACACACATGACCTGTACATGTGTGCAGACGTTGCTGAAAAAGCCCAGCATCCCTCAGACAAGAATGCATGACGGAAATATCCCGAGAACAAAAAAGAGCTCTCGGAAATTGCCTTGATAGAAATAAAAACATTCCTTAGAAGAGTTAAAGATAGGCCGGGCGTGGTGGCTCACGCCTGTAATCCTAACACTTTGGGAGGCCGAGGTGGGTGGATCACCTGAGGTCAGGAGTTCAAGACCAGCCTGGCCATCAGGGTGAAACCCCATCTTTGAAAAAAATAAATAAATAAATAAATAAAAATAAAAAATAAAAAAATTTTAAAAAATAAAAAAAAAAAAGAAGAGTTAAAGATAAAATCAAGGAAATATCCTAAAAAGCAGAAAGTCAAGAGATGAAAATAGAAAAGATAATTAATGGATGTCTAACATACAAATAATAGAAGTTCCAGGAAGAGTGAAAAAGAAAGTAAAAAGAAATAATACCAGAAAAAATTCTAGAACAGGACACCAATTTTCAGACTGAAGGTGCCTCTGAGAAGCGGACACCAAGGGTGGAAAAGGGGGATGTTGTTTATCAAAGCCTTGCACTGCTATCCGCTTATTTACACCAGATATTTAATAAAAAATAGAGCCGGGCGCGGTGGCTCAAGCCTGTAATCCCAGCACTTCGGGAGGCCGAGGTGGGTGGATCACGAGGTCAAGAGATCGAGACCATCCTGGTCAACATGGTGAAACCCCGTCTCTACTAAAAATACAAAACATTAGCTGGGCATGGTGGTGCGTGCCTGTAATCCCAGCTACTCCGGAGGTTGAGGCAGGAGAATTGCCTGAACCCAGGAGGCGGAGGTTGCGGTGAGCCGAGATTGTGCCATTGCACTCCAGCCTGGGTAACAAGAGTGAAACTCCGTCTCAAAAAATAAATAAATAAAAAATAAAAAATGAATAAGAAACAAACACGCAAACAAGTATTTAGCTTTAAATGGACATCAAGATCCAGACCCAGACTCGGAATATATACAAGGGAGAATCAGGAGGATAAAAGGTCTAGAAAGCAATTTCCAGCAAGGAGAGTTAAAAGACCTAATCATAGTTAGTCTAGGGGAGAAAAAAACTCTCTTATGATGAGATTACACTCTGTGGTACACGTTTCTGAAGCACATGATTTTGTGGAAGTTCTCATTTGTGGAAGATAAAATAAATAAATAAATAAATAAATAAATAAATAAATAATTTTAAAAGCCCTAGGATGAAAGTTGCAGATCTTGGCTCAGTATGAGAGAGAATTTCTAACAAGCAGTATTTTCAAAATAGGGAATAAACGGCCCTATGAGAGCATGAGTTCATGAGACGTTCAAGTAAATGCTGGCTAACCAGTGAACAGGGTTACGACATTAGAAGAAAAGTGACCACAAATCTGCCATTTGATAACGTACAGCCACAGGCTGAAAACAATCTTACTTTGTTTTCAAAAGTAAGTAGTTGAGATATGGGATATGTCTAAAATACAGTTTCTACCGTCACAGTCTGTGCTGGTTTCTGGATTAGGCTCCTGCGTGGTCACATCCTCTCTTCTGTCAGAGGTGTCAAGGTCCTTTGACACACTGCAAATAAAAAAATGTGAAGCCAATCATACTACAGACTAGACCCAATAAATGTATAATTTCCCCTTAATATTTTTCTACAACTGGTCAGACAATATATAACAGAAGAGAGAAGTTTTTTTTTTTTTTAATCTCCTCAATTATAAAACTTCTTAGTTGACCCTGAAAGCTGTCCCTCCTCTGGTCCCAAGAGCCCTTTTCAACTTTATCTCCAATTACGTACTTTCAGTAACACAAAGCTTCAATCAGACTGCACCACTTACATTCTTCATATAAGCCTACATTGCCTATTTTGGGGATTTTGCCACTGATCCTCTCAATTTGGAAAACCTGCCATTCCAATCTCTTTTTATCCAAATCACACCTGTTTTTCTAGGCCCAGCCCAAGAATTACTTCTCCAGCAAGTGATTATTAATGTCTCCTTCTGAGATTCCAAAGCACTTTTTCTAGATTTCTCTTATTATGCAAATATGTGCGTGTGTGTGTCTGTATATATAATTACCGTACACAGATTAAACAAAAACATATTACCACACAAACCTGGTCAGTCTGATTAGATAGAAAAAATACTTAAAAAGTAACAAAATAAATTAGTACTCGATGAGGGTTAAAGAGAGAATACTATGGAAATCCAAAGAAAGGTAACATGTTTTGGAACTTGAGAAGGCTTTGTCAAGGAAATAAGATTTAAGCAAGCTTTGAATGACAAGTATGAGGAAAATGCCAGACTATCAAAGAAATATTTTTAAAAGTGCAATTCTATCTGCTTGATATCTGGGAATCAACCGCATTTTCCTAAAGCAGAACTTTGGAATGCAACTTTCTAACTAAACCAGAAACAGTGTAACTTTTTAAATATTGTTTTTTAAAAAATAACATTATAGTTAAAGAAAATGGTAATGCTTTCTACGTTGCTGGTTTGACTCATTAAGATCATAGGGTTATTGCAAGGACATAAGTGGAGATAAAGCCAAAAAAGGTAAATTGTGGCCAGAAGATAGAGAATCTTGAGGGCGAGCTAAAGAGGTTTTGGAAAAGTGGAGATTCAAAAACATGCCTCTCTTCTCTATCATATATTGTCTGACCACTTGACTTCCAAAATTCAGAGGTTACAACCAGTACTTTTTAAAACTGGAATAAAATGTAGAATAGAATCTAAGCTGTGCACTGCACATAAAATATTCTTTGTATGGCCGGGCGCGGTGGCTCAAGCCTGTAATCCCAGCACTTCGGGAGGCCGAGGCGGGTGGATCACGAGGTCAAGAGATCGAGACCATCCTGGTCAACATGGTGAAACCCCGTCTCCACTAAAAATACAAAAAATTAGCTGGGCATGGTGGCGCGTGCCTGTAATCCCAGCTACTCAGGAGGCTGAGGCAGGAGAATTGCCTGAACCCAGGAGGCGGAGGTTGCGGTGAGCCGAGATCGCGCCATTGCACTCCAGCCTGGGTAACATGAGTGAAACTCCGTCTCAAAAAAAAAAAAAAAAAAACAATATTCTTTGTGAAAATTCTATTTTAGTTTTATAATATATACACATATGAATAGTAAGTTACAATGGGAAATTTACAAAAAGAGTCTACCTTGGAAATATCCTGCAAAATACGCATTTTTAATCGCTAAAAATCTAGGTAAATTCATTTACGGTATGACAATTTGATAAATTTTGTAGCCATTAAAATGAATAAAATATGTAGCAGTCGGAAAATGTTTTAGAAATCATGTTAAAGGAAATAAAGCAGAATATAAAATTATAGTTACATGTTTATTACAACAATGCAGAAATCAAACACACATGTAGAAAAGGATCAAAACTGGGAGTACCAGTCTGAGGCTGAGGGAGTCATGGCAGGACAGGCGTTTAGAAAGTTTCTCCCACTCTTTGACCGAGTATTGGTTGAAAGGAGTGCTGCTGAAACTGTAACCAGAGGAGGCATTATGCTTCCAGAAAAATCTCAAGGAAAAGTATTGCAAGCAACAGTAGTCGCTGTTGGATCGAGTTCTAAAGGAAAGGGTGGAGAGATCCAACCAGTTAGCGTGAAAGTTGGAGATAAAGTTCTTCTCCCAGAATATGGAGGCACCAAAGTAGTTCTAGATGACAAGGATTATTTCCTATTTAGAGATGGTGACATTCTTGGAAAGTACGTAGACTGAAATAAGTCACTATTGAAATGGCATCAATGTGAAGCTGCCCATTCCACTGAAGTTCTGAAATCTTTCATCATGTAAATAATTTCCATATCTCTCTTTTATAATAAACTAATGATAACTGATGACATTTAGTGTCTCCAAAATTGTTTCCTTGTACTGATACAAACATTTCCAAATAAAAATATATAAACGAGTAAAAAAAAAAAAAAAAAAAGAAAGAAAAGGATCAAAACTGAACATGGATAAAGAGAATTGTGGAACTACTAGTATTCCTTCTCTCTCTCAATTTTTTTTTTTTTTTTTCTTTTTTTTTTGGGACGGAGTTTTGCTCTTGTTACCCAGGCTGGAGTGCAATGGCGCGATCTCGGCTCACCACAACCTCCGCCTCCTGGGTTCAGGCAATTCTCCTGCCCCAGCCCCCTGAGTAGCTGGGATTACAGGCACACGCCACCATGCCCAGCTAATTTTTTGTATTTTTAGTAGAGACGGGGTTTCACCATGTTGACCAGGATGGTCTCGATCTCTTGACCTCGTGATCCACCCGCCTCGGCCTCCCAAAGTGCTGGGATTACAGGCTTGAGCCACCGCGCCCGGCCTCAATTTTTTTTTTTTAAGAGATGGGAGTCTCGCTGTATTGCCCAGGCTGGAGTGCAATGGTTACTCGTGGGTATAATCACAGCATGCTATAGCCTCGAACTCCTGGGCTTAAGAGAACCTCCTGCCTCAGCCTCCTGAGTAGCTGGGACTACAGGCCGCTACCACACCACGGCACCCAGCAGTGGTCCTTCCTTCTTATTTAGAATCCTTGTTAAAATGGTTGTAATATTATTTGTGCAATACACATTTTTAATAAGAGAAAAGACAGGTAGTCAACAAGGAATCAGTATGACACCAGAGAAAGTACTACATTGGATCTGAGTCCATCCTTCATTCATTGTATCTTCCTGGGCAATTCCTTGCTCCTCCCCGGGCCTCAGCTGTTTCACCTGGCCAATGAGAACGCTGGTTCAGAATCTAGACTCTATATAAACTTTCGCTCAGTTTAACATATATTATACTCTACCACTCAACTGATCTGAGAGTGAGACTAGGATAAGGATGAAGGTATCATCGATGTTTAGTAATTTAAGCTACTGATGAGTCGTGTGGAGTATCTATTTTTCTCATAATACTACCAATTAACAATAATCATGTCACCAATTTGCTAAAATTGAGTGAATAACAAATATAATGGCCAATTCTATTAGTATTTTAAAAAAATACTAATGTCCTAATTCACTCCCCATATAATGGTTAGCTTTGTGTCATTTCAGGTCAGGTTTGGAAATATATTTTTAGAAATATATTCCTTACGTCAAAATCAACTACATAAGGCCAGGCATGGTGGCTCATGCCTGTAATCCTAGCACTTTGGGAAGCCAAGGTGGGTGGACTGCCTGAGCTCAGGAGTGCAAGACCAGCATGGGAAACATGGCAAAACCCTGTCTCTATTGAAAATACAAAAAATTAGCCGGGCATGGTGGTGTGCACCTGTAGGCCCAGCTACTTGGGAGGCTGAGGCACAAGAATCACTTGAACCCAGGAGGTGGAGGTTGCAGTGAGCCAAGATTATACCACTTCACTCGAGACTGTCTGGAAAAAAAAAAAAAAAATCAACTACATAAAATTGTTTGGAGGTTCCATGTAATTAATCATAATGAGACTTCATCTTTAGAAATCTACCAATTAAATGTACAAATAGGATTTTTTTTTTTTTTGAGGCTTTCACTTGAATGTAAAATAATTATACAGAAGCACAAAGTACATTTGTATAGAAATATATAGCTAAATGAAACTATTTAGAGTATTCCAGAAACAAATAATAATGCTTACTAATTATTTAGCTAGTTTACCTAAAGCATTTTGAAGAGGAAGAAGAAGCAGAAAGAATTTCTTCTGGAGAAGGTGGAACAAAATCTATATCATAATCATCATCATCAAATTCAATACATGGAACTTTCTCAGTAGAATGTAATTCAGCTTCTTCCACATTCTTCTTCTTTTCATTATTATCTACAGTAAAACAGTTGACAAACATAGATTTGTTAACAACAAATGTGACAGAACAGGGCATGAGCGCTTAAGAGTGAGAGCTTCTGGCAGGTCAGAAAGGAGTTGTACAATCACACCACTTTGTACGAATCATCTCCCTTCACAAGCTAGTGCTGGCTTATTTATTCATAAATGATTATTATTGAGTCAACTGGATGACGTCCAGTGAATGCTCAACTGAGGCCAAAGATTTGCGTAGGGATTTTCATGTCTGTCTCTGGTTAAATTAGGAAACACGTATTTGGTATCGACGTTTTTAGTTTTTAGCTTTTCACTCATACTGAAATAAGGGTAAAGTGTAACAGGTAAGTCTGGTTATAGCACAAACACGGCTGCTTGTACAAACCATCTTTACCACAAAGTTTCCTATTTAAGTCTCTCTATTGGACTATGTGGGAAAACACAACCCAAATTGTAATTCTCTACCTTTTAACAAATGTTCTCTTCAGAAACAGAAGCATTACTGATGACACTACAGGTCTGCTTATCATCAATCACTTTTCAGTGCTCTCTCCTGCTAATAGTAACCTTAATGGGATTCAGGTGTTTAAACATTCTACTCTCAAGTTTGCAACTGGTTCATAAGGTGGGTTACTTCCACATGTGGTTAATCTCAGTTACTATATTTTGGACATTTAATAATTATAAGATCTAGCCAGGAAAACTTTGAATGTAATTTATAATACTTTAATAGAACAATTAGAGCACATTATCTATCAATATTAGGTGGCAACACGCCATAAAGGAATTACAGTAGAAAGGCTTCATTTCATTTTCTCATATACCACTAACCAGCATTTTAACCTCTATGGATCTTACAGCAGCACCCCCTTTATCCTCGGGAAATACGTGACAAGACCCCCAGAGGATGCCTGAAATCTTGGATAGTAGGTACCCTATATGTACTATGTATTTTCTTATACATACATACCTACGATAGAGTTTTATTTATGAATTAAACACAGTAAAAGATGAACAACAATTAATGTAATAGCACAATTATAAAAATATTTTGCAATGAAAGTTACGTGACTGTGGTCTCTCTGGCTCAAAATATCTTACTGTACAGTACTAATCCTTCCTCTTGTAAAGATATAAGATGATAAAAAATGCCTACATGATGAGATGAAGCAAGGTGAATGATGTAGGCACTGCGATGTAAATGGAAAATCCCAGAAATAAACTAATTCCTAAGTTTTCAGTTTCGAGCTGTTTTGAGTAGTGTAATAAAATCTTGCACTGCCCTGCTCTGTCCACCTGGGTTGCCGTGAATCACTTGGCAGTGGTCTCAGCAGACTGACTGTTGTGGTATCGCAGGGCAAAGTGCAAGAGAAGTGATGCAGTATTTTTGGACCTTGGCTGGCTGCGGGTAACTGAAACCTCAGAATGTAAAGCTGTCGACAAGGGGAAGCTGCCATATTTTCTTCATGTATAAAATCACACAGTGATCCTGGAAATTCTATTAGCAGACGAAAACCCTCCAATTCATCAGTATGTCCTGCCTCAAAAACGTGGCCAAGGGATTATTCAAAAAGCACCAATAAAGACCCTAACAACCTTAAGGACAAAAGCTGTATATATTCAAGACTATTCCCAATGGCTAGCTTTGAATAAAAAAACCACAGTGAACATACTGAAATGAAGATAAAACAATTTTTACCTCTTTCATCTTCCAAATGAGTTTTCAAAGAGTCACTTTCCCGAGCATCTTCATTTATATGCACTTCGGCAATGGGGCCATCATCGATGCAAATCACATCGCTGCTGAACCATTCTGAGTCATCCTTCTGCTCCTTAGTCAAATCTATTTGCTTGCTTTCGGAGGAGGATGCAGGCAAATCAGCCTTTACTGTGTTTGTTGTACAAAGCTGGGCTTTAAAAAAGTTTCTCTTAGCCTTTTTTGATTTCTGAGCAGTGCTTACTCTGACAAAGTGACTTTGGGGTGGTGTAACAAATGCTTTTGAAGTCCCAGAAGTATCAAAGTCATCCATATCATCCCAATCATTGATGGTACTTAAAGAATCTGGTGAAGAACTAAATTCTAATTTCTTGAAAGCAGTATCCCGGGATTTCTTTAGGGTCGGTGTGTTTTGGGTAGTGCATAAAACTTCCTTCGGAATCTGCAAGAAATCTGGCAATAATGGTTTTGATCCAACTCTCTGGGTTTGCTGTCCTGCTGGAACATTTTTAAAGAAGTCCTTGCCCCTTTGCTGATCTGTGGTGTGGGGCCGAGGTTCACTGAAGGAAAAGCCTTCAGTGACATTAACATCTTTATTTCTTAATACAGGTGTTTCTGCTACAGACACATTAGTTACAGATACATTGTTATCTGATGTTTTCTTTTTAAAAGTGAAACCGCTGAAAAATAATGGAAAAACTTGATTAGATGGATGCATTTTAACAAAACCCCCAACGCTACAAAACTGCAATTTTTTAAACTAATTTACAGAAGTTACATTAATTGTATCCCAACTGAGCAAAGAATCCACCTCTGATTTTAAATTTATCAGGCAGCTTAAATTGTATTTGTTCTCTGGTCCTTCCCATTCAGGGGCTGTTTGGTTTTGAGCGGCCATTCCCACTACTTTATTTCTCAGGCTAGTAATCCTCAGTTAACAGCATCTCCAGAGCAGGGGGGCAGCATAAATGAAAAAGGGAAGAGGCCGGGCACCGTGGCTCACGCCTGTAATCCCAGCACTTTGACAGGGCAAGGCAGGTTAACTGCTTGAGGTCAGCAGTTTGAGACCACCCTGGCCAACATGGTGAAACGCTGTCTCTACTAAAAATACAAAAAATTAGCTGGGCATAGTGGCATATGCCTGAAGTCCTAAGCCACTCAGGAGGCTGAGGCAGGAGAATCGCTTGAACCCAGGAGGTGGAGGTTGCAGTGAGCTGAGATTGTGCCATTGCACACCAGCCTGGGCAACAGAGTGAGACTCCATCTCAAGAAAAACAAAACAGGCCGGGCGCGGTGGCTCAAGCCTGTAATCCCAGCACTTTGGGAGGCTGAGGCGGGTGGATCACGAGGTCAAGAGATCGAGACCATCCTGGTCAACATGGTGAAACCCCGTCTCTACTAAAAATACAAAAAATTAGCTGGGCATGGTGGTGCGTGCCTGTAATCCCAGCTACTCAGGAGGCTGAGGCAGGAGAATTGCCTGAACCCAGGAGGCGGAGGTTGCGGTGAGCCGAGATCGCGCCATTGCACTCCAGCCTGGGTAACGTGAGTGAAACTCCGTCTCAAAAAAAAAAAAAAAGAAAAGAAAAACAAAACAAACAGAAAACAGATAAAGAGAAAGGGAAGGGACTAAAACGTGGCTACTTTTTGTTACTCTGATAAGAATTTCAAGGGGAAAAATAGTTAAAAACTGCTAGTTCTGTTAAAATCTGCAGGACAAGTAAAAGAGGCGGGAATCATGGCTGTCTGCTGGATTTAATGATCAGAAAGTCAGTGGTGACTTCAAAGTCAGGCATCCAGAACAGAGTCTACAGCCTGGTAAGGGCATCGCATATAACAAATTATTATTCAATATCATTAGAAGGAGTCTGGAGTACAGCATAGAGAAGAAGCAGAACTGGGGAGCTGTAGTTCACTTATAAACTGTTCTTGCAAAGGATATAAAATTATATTAAAATACTTAAGAAACACTTATTTGCCCAAATTTACAAGATTAAGTATTCATTTGCTCAACAAATCTTTATTGAGCAAATATTATGTATCAGGAACCAGGCAAAGGTGAGACACAATCTATTACCTGGTGCTGCTAAAACATACTCTACCATTAACTGGCAAAGTGGGAAAATCAACGAATCTCTCAGTTTCATTTCCTCATTTGTAAAATGAGAGACTTTAAAGAGAAGATAGCTCATGTGTACAATATGGTAAGTTAGTGCCTATATGACAGCAAACCAATCAAAACACTTACGAAAATTTTGGTTTGGAAAGACTTAATTTATTATTAAGTGTTCTGGCTGAGTGACGTTCCAGCTGCTCTTGTAGATTATTTTGAGGAACAGCAGCCATAATCCTAAAAAGTGAGGGGAAAAAAAATCAGTGGAGTTAGGTACTTTGCATTAATCACAATGTTTACTGAGGGGAGGAAGGACTTGATTCAAACAGGCATGGCTCCAACTGTGTCCAGAGTAATAAGACTTTTTTTTTCTGTCTATAGAGTGTTTTGACATTTACAACTAGTGACATTTGAAATATATAATCTTCAACTAACTGAAGGCTCACCTGAATAACAAAATAACCAGGTTTCCCCTCTCTTCCTCCACAATGCTAAAATAAGTACAAAAGACATTAGGGAAGGGATTATCAGGAAAGGGCTTTTAGAAAAACGGGACCTGGCCTAGAAGGATAAATTGAAGCTGGAAGGGAGCGAGCTGGGAAGAAATGATCAAAGCACAATGAAAGCCCAAAGAACAAATAAATAACTGAATTCTGCATGAGGGCAAAACTGGGGGAAAGGAGAAACAACAGCACCAACGAGGGCAAAGGTTTACCAGCAAGATACTATGCTTCATAATCATCTTGTTTCAGCCTAAAAGAATATGTTTACCAAGCACATTACATTCCTATGTAACAAGCTGCGGTAATGCTGAGCTATAGCCCAGGATTACATACAGCTTCTGCCACCTCCAAATTACTGGGGCTAAAGGAAGATCCTAGCTGTACTCCATGCAGAGTAAAAAATCCTCACTTTAGCTGATAGTTATAACCCATAAGGCCTTTCCCCTATCTTTACCAGGCATCTACTTTTATTTTATAGCACGTATCTCAGCAGGAAGGGTTAACAACGACACTAGATGATATTTGTAGATATGAAGTTTCACGTAAGTTGTGTTCCACTCATTATATCTATCAACCATCTTGACTTTAGATAACAGCGAAAAGCAGAAAAATTTAGAAGAAACTAAGTTACACTCAATTGATAAATCTTTATGTTTATAAGCATGATCATAATACAGCTTCTGTCCCACCTTCTTCAGAAAGAATTATTTCTGCTGCTTCTTCCTCTTTAAAATGGTTTAGGTAATACAGCTAATGATTTAATAAACATTGAATAATTCACACTGGCATGTGAATTATATCTTGTTACCACCAAAAAAAAGTAGATGGAAGGAATGAATCTCCACATACCTATCACCCAGATTCAACAATTATCAACTCAGGCCGGGCGCGGTGGCTCAAGCCTGTAATCCCAGAACTTTGGGAGGCCGAGGCGGGTGGATCACGAGGTCAAGAGATCGAGACCATCCTGGTCAACATGGTGAAACCCCGTCTCTACTAAAAATACAAAAAATTAGCTGGGCATGGAGGTACATGCCTGTAATCCCAGCGACTCAGGAGGCTGAGGCAGGAGAATTGCCTGAACCCGGGAGGCGGAGGTTTCGGTGAGCCGAGATCATGCCATTGCACTCCAGCCTGGGTAACAAGGCAAAAAAAAACAATTATCAACTCATTCAATATTGTTTCAGCTATACATATACCCTGAGGTCTTTACTCCACCATTTTGGAAGCTCATCTCCCCAAACGGTGACATTTAGATTCTGTTATTACTTCTGTCATTCATTAGCAGGAATACTTTTTGTTTGTTTGTTTTCTTTCTGAGACAGGGTCTTGATCTGTTGCCCAGGCTGGAGTCCACTGGCTCAATCACAGCTCACTGCAGCCTTCACCTCTTGGGCTCAAGCTTCCTGAGTATCTGGGACCACAGGTGTGCACTACCATACCCAGCTAATTTTTTAAATTTTGGTAAAGACAGGGTCTCACCGTATTGCCTAGGCTGGTCTCAAACTCGTGAGCTCAAGTCATTCTCCCACCTCAGCCTCCCAGTGTTGGGATTATAGGTGTCAGCCACGCCTAGACAGCTGGAAGACTTTTATCACAAGCTTCAAAATAATGATGCAGTACACTAAAAGCCCATACTTCACTACTATACAATATATGCACTTGGCTGGGCGCAGTGGCTCATGCCTGTAGTCCCAGCACTTTGAGGGGCTGAGGCAGGCGGATTGCTTGAGCCCAGGAGTGTGAGACCAGGCTGGGCAACATGGCAAAACCATGTCTCTACAAAAACTACAAAAAAATTAGCCTGGCGTGGTTGTGCGGGCCTGTGGCTGCTGCTACTCAGGAGGCTGAGGTGGGAGGATTGCTTGAGTCTGGGAGGCAGAGGTTGCAGTGAGCTCAGATTGTGCCACTGTACTCCAGTCTGGGCAACTGAGCAAGACCCTGTTTCAAAAACACCACCACCACCACCAACAAAAAGAAGTCTACACTTGAATCCCTTAAATATATTATATATATTAAGTACAGTATATATAACAAATAAATAATGATATTCATTCTTTTACCACCTTCAAATAGTGAATTTTTTTTCAATGTCATTATGAACTCATGGATTAAGCATATTAGGTGTGTTTCAGCCTAATACAGTTAGTTACTGATTCTCAAATCGATTCATGTTTGGTCAGCGGGAGCCTTTCCAGGTGTGCTCTTTAGTCCTTAAGACTTAATCTTATTCATCATTGAGCGCGCTTCCTTCCTATATGGCATGAAAAGATGTTCCAGACTTACTTTGTGCATTTTTGTTTCACCGGATTTGGAGTCAGCCATTTCCTCAAGCACCCCTAATTCTTGTTTTCCTTTTAAGACAGGGAGTCACTTTGCGGCCTAGGCTGGAGTGCAGTGGTGGCTCACTTCAACCTCCACCTCCCCATCTCAAGTCTCTCTCCCACCTCAGCTTCCCACAGAGCTGGGCCACAGGCGCACACCACAATGCCCTGCTAATTTTTTGTATTTTTGGTAGAGATGGGCTTTCACCATGTTGTCCAGGCTAGTCTCAGACTCCTGTGCTCACGGGATCCTCCTGCCTTGACCTCCCAAAGTGCTGGCATTGCAGGCCTGAGCCACCGTGCCCAGCCTACCCGATTCTTTTTAAAGGAGAATATTTAAAGAGCATAATCTGCATTTCCTAGGGTGCCTCCCCATTTTGAATCCAGTTTAGAAGTATTGATCTTTTATTGGGGTATCCTCTCTCTAAGGTGCTTTACAATGTGAAAGTCTTTCCCACATCGGTAAATGTGAACTGATAAAGAGTGAAGTCAGACTACTGCCCTCTCAGAATTTCAACATCAACAAAGTAGACTCCTGACAAGGAGGCAGAGGTACACAGATCTTTAGTCTTATGACCCTAAGCAGAACAAAGTGGCCCATGCCATCATTACTTATCCCTTTCCACATTCCTGCCATGACTTATTTATTTTTAGATCAAAACCAGCCACGGATTCTAACAACAGAGATTGCCTACGTTATTCCACAGCCTGGTTTTATATGTTTATTTAGCCATCCCAAGAGTACGACTGTTTGATTAACTATTTTATAACTATAGTGATTACATTATGGATTCACAGCTAGCATGTGGTCAACCCGCTTTTAAAATGCACTGCTCTTTGGTTATTCCCCACAAGGTAGTACCCTCCAGCCAGAATCATATTCTGAAGCATGGTAATGAGTACATAATTTTCTTACTCAAAATCCTCAGTGGGAATACTTTTAAGAAGTTGATGAGTACTAGGAACCATAAGGGTGTCTCTTCTGTACATATTCCATTAAAATATCAATAAAATTGTTTGACAGAAAAAGACAATTGTTCACCAACATTCCTGTAGTTTCAGCTACTCAAGAGGCTGAGCCAGGAGGACTGCCTGATCCCAGGAGTTCAGGGCTATCGTGCACTACGATCACACCTGTAAACAGCCGCTGCACTAGAGCCTGGGCAACAGTGTGAGACCCCATCTCTTAAAAAAACATATTGTTCATCCACAATAACAAAGATCAGTGATAAAGGACAAAAATTAACTGAAAACAAACCGAGGCTAGTGAAGTTTTACAATATTAAAAAAAAAAAAATTTCTGGGTGCAGTGAGCACACAGAAACTAAAAAAATAAACCTATGAATTAGAATTACCACAAGTTTAATCTGGAAAATGATTAAAATTTTCTCCTACATATATGAAAGAAGTTATTATGCCATTACTAAACAATATAAATAAGCAGCCCACGAGTGGTGGCTCATGCCTGTAATCCCAGCACTTTAGGAGGCTGAGGTGGGAGGATGGCCTGAGCCCAGGAGGTTGAGACTAGCCTGGGCAACATAGGGAGATTCCGTCTTTAGCCAGGCACGGTGGCTAATGAGGGAGGATCCCTTGAGCCCAGAAGTTCGAGGCTGCAGTAAGCAATGACTGTGCCACTGCTCCAGCCTGGGTGACAGTGAGACCCTGTGTTAAAAAAAAAAAAAAAAAGTCACAGGAAATGTAAGCTTCAATTATTGCCTTTAAAACTGGCTATTAAGAATTGTTCATAGCCGGGCGCGGTCGTTCAAGCCTGTAATCCCAGCACTTTGGGAGGCCGAGACGGGTGGATCACGAGGTCAAGAGATCAAGACCATCCTGGTCAACATGGTGAAACCCCGTGTCTACTAAAAATACAAAAAATTAGCTGGGCATGGTGGCGCGTGCCTGTAGTCCTAGCTGCTCAGGAGGCTGAGGCAGGAGAATTGCCTGAACCCAGGAGGCGGAGGTTGCGGTGAGCCGAGATCGCGCCATTGCACTCCAGCCTGGGTAACAAGAGCGAAACTCCGTCTCAAAAAAAAAAAAAAAAAAGAATTGTTCACATAGGCCGGGCACGGTGGCTTACACCTGTGAAGCCAAAGCAGGAGGATCACTTGAGCCCAGGAGTTGGAGAGCAGCCTGGGCAGCAAGTTAAGACCTGTCTCCACAAAAATACAAAAATTAGCTGGGTGTGATGGCAAGTGCCTGCAGTCCCAGCTATACGGGAGGCGGAGGTAAGAAGGATCGCTTGAGCCCGGGAGGTCAAGGTTGCAGTGAGCCATGATCACCCCACTGCACTCCAGTGTGGGTGACAGAGGGAGACCCTGTCTCAAAATTAAAAAAAAAAAAAAAAAAAAAAAAAAAAAAAAAACATAATAAATCAAAAAAAAAAAAAAAAAAACAAAAACCAAAGAGACATGAGATGGAGAAAAACATAGTCAAAAAAAAAAAAAAAAAAAGAGTGCCTTTTCTTTGAAATAAATGACACTAAAGTTACTGATTGGGTCTATCAAAATTAAGACTAGGTCAGACCTTACTTTTATTCATTTTGTTGTCAGAAGATGGCTATTTCAGTCTATCAAGGGATAGACTGCCAAAAAGACTACTCTAAGACATTCGGTGCCAAGAAACATGTAGATGTTTCTGTTTTCAGTCTTCGCTAAAAGTGGAGATTTTAGGGGGTGGTTTCTGAAAAACAGAGTCTCGCTCTGTAAGCCTCACTCAGTGACTGTTCACAGGGGAGGAGTTACCTTCCCTGGGGCAAAGGCGGTGAGCCTAAGAACAATCCTAACCTTATGAACCTCAACTTCACCTTAACTGCGGCAAGCAACTTTCTGTTCTCTGATAAAATTAAACATCAAACACAATTTCTAGACAAAGAGAGATTTTTGACAGAATTTTATGTCATATGTTCTCTTCATTCACTGTGTCCTGAATTTCTTGATTCATATATATAGAATCATACAGTATGTATTATCAATGCATTTTCGAAAAGGCATCTAATAAAACTCAAGCCGTTTCTAACAAACACATTAAAACACAAAATTACAAGTATTTAAAATCCAGAAAACAAATACCCTATATTTTACACTTGGTTGAATCCATTAAAAACAACAGCAAAAACAATATTGTTCTCTCATTTTCACTCCTATATTGGATGCTCTTGCCAATGCAAAAATATTAGAAAAAGAAAATACTAGAAGAGATGAGATGATCATTACATGTAGACAACTTGATTATACACCAACACAATCCAAAGAAAATCAGTCACAACAACAGATAATTAGAACTTCAGAAAAGTGGTTAAAGATAAATATAGCTTACACATAGGGTAAAATCTCAGACCCTTCATAGTTTCTGACTTAATAGATACATACACACAGAGATAAAGAAAACAGATGGAAGAATGAGAAGTTAAGAGACATGGAAGACACAGTAAGAAAGTCTACCATAAATCTAGCCAGAGTTCCAGAAAGGAAAATAGAGAAGAATTAATATTTGAAAAGATAACAGCTGGGACTTTTCCAGGACTAATTAAAGACAATAACCTTCAGATTTGAGAATGTCAACAAATTCCAAGCAGAGGTAAAAAGAAATCCACACTAAAATATATCACCGTGTACCATATGGACAAAAAATTGATTTCTCTTTAACAAAAATGAAAATCAGAAGACAGTGGAATGATATCTTCAATGTGCCGATAGAAAATAACCCACAATTCTTTTCTCAGAAAAAAATATCCTTCACATATCAAGGGCCCTGAATTGTACACTAAATTTTTAAAGGTGAATTTCATGGTATATGAATTGTATCTCAATAAAGCTGTCATTATTTATTTATTTATTTATTTCTGAGATGGAGTTCCACTCTTGTTGCCCAGGCTGGAGTGCAATGGCATGATCTCAGCTCACTGCAACCTCTGCCTCCAGGATTCAAGTGATTCTCCTGACTCAGCCCCCTAAGTAGCTGGGATTACAGGCATGTGCCACCACACCTGGCTAATTTTTGTATTTTTAGTAGAGACGGGGTTCTCCATGTTGGTCAGGCTGGTCTCGAACACCCAACCTTAGGTGATCCACCCGCCTTGGCCTCCCAAAGTGCTGGGATTACAGGTGTGAGCCACTGCACCCAGCCTAAAGCTGTTATTTTTAAAAAGCAGCTATAATACAAGCAACAGATAAGTGTTGGCAATGATGTGGGGAAATCAGAACCTTCATAAACTGCTGGTGGGATTCTAAAATGGCATAGCCACTTTGGAAAACAGTCAGGCAGTACCTCAAAAAGAGAAACAGAGTCTCCACATGTATTAGTCCATTTTCATATTGCGATGAAGATATACCTGAGAGTGGGTAATTTATAAAGAAAAAGAGGTTTAATGGACTCACAGTTCCACATGGCTGGGGAGGCCTCATAATCATGGCAGAAGGCAGAGGAGGAGCAAAGGCACATCTTACATGGCGGCAAGCAAGAAAGTGTGTGCAGGGGAACAGCCGTTTATAAAACCATCAAATCTCATAAGACTTACTCTCACAAGAACAACATGGGAAAAACCCACCCCCATGATTCAATTACCTCCCACTGGGTCCCTCCCATGACACATGGGGATTATGAGAGCCACAATTCAAGATGAGATCTGAGTGGGGACACAGGCAAACCACATCAGCATGTAACCCTGCAATGTCACTCCTAGCTATATATGCAAAGGAGTGAAAAATGGGTATTCAAAACAAATAGCTGTACACAAACGTTCATAGGAGAATTAGTCACAATAGCCAAATTTGGAAACCACTCAAATGTCCATCAACTGATGAATGGATAAATGTGTACATCCATTCAACAAAATATTATTTGGCCATACAAAAGAATATGGTACTGACAAATGCTACAATAGTGATGAGCCCTGAAACCATTATGTTAAGTGGAAGAATCCAGTCACAAAAGATGAACTAGTGTATGATTCCATTTATATGAAATGTTTAAGAATAGGCATATCCATGGATAGAGAGTAGTCAGTGATTGCCTAGGGTTGGGAAAGATGAGAGAATTTGGGAATGATGGCAAGGGGTATGCAAGTTTCTCTGTGGGCTGATGAAAATGTTCTAACGTTGATTGTGGTGATGGTTGCACAACTCTGTGAATATATTCAAAGCCAGTGGATTGTACAGTTTCATGGGTGAATATTATATGTGCAATGTATTTCAATAGAGCTGTCACTCAGGCTGGGCACAGTAGCTCATGCCTGTAATCCCAGCCCTTTGGTAGGCTGAGCTGGGGGGATTGCTTGAGCCCAGGTATTGGAGACCAGCCTGGGCAACATGGTGAAACCCTGTCTCTACAAAAAATACAAAAGATTAGCCAGGAATGGTGGATGCCTATTGTCCCAGCTACTTGGGAAGCTGAGGTGGGAGGACTGTTCAACCGGGAGGTCGAGGCTGTGGTGAGCTATGATTTCACCATTACACTCTAGCCTGGATGACAGAGTGTCAAAAAAAGAAATAAATAAAAATTTAAAACCAATAAAGCTATTATTTAAGAAGCAACAAAAAATAAAGATATTTCCAGATTATAAAAAAAAAATAGCCATCAGCAGACTCAAAGTATGGGAATCACTCTGTATTCACATTATAAGGGGTATTCACACAGTATTTGCCTTTTTGGGACTGGCTAATTTCACTCAGCACAATGTCCTCAAGCTTTACCTATGTTGTGACATGTGTCAGAATTTCCTTCCTTTTGTGTGCAGTGGCAAGATCATAGATCAATGCAGCCTCAAATTCCTGAGCTCAAATGATCCTCTCACCTCTGCCTCCAGGAGTAGCTGGGATTACAGGTGCAAGTCACCATACCAGGCTCCTTCCTTTCTAAGGCTGAATAATATTAAACTGCAGATATGTACCACATTTTGCTTATCCATTCAAGGACATTAGGGTTGCTGCCACCTTTTGCCTATTGTGACTAATGCTATTATGGACCTGGGTATACAAATATCTTTTTGAGGATTGCTGAACAATATGGTAATTTAATTTTTAAGGTACCACCATACTATAAATAATGCACAAGGCTTCCCATTGTTCCACATCCTAATTTCTCCACATCCTCAGCAACAAATTTGTTATTTTCTGGTTGTTTTGTTTTGTTTTATAATAGACATTCTAACAGGTGTGAGGTCTTATCCCCTGGTTTTGATTTGTCTTTCTCTAATCATTAGCGATAATGGGCATCTTTTCATGTGCTTTTTGGCCATTTGTGTATCTTCTCTGGTGAAGTATCTATTCAAGTCCTTTCCCCATTTGCTAAATGGGTTATTTGTTGAGCTGTAGGAGTGTTTTGTTTTGTTTTAAGACAGGGTCTCACTCTGTCACCCAGACTGGAGTGCAACAGCTCACGGCAGCCTTGACCTCCCGAGCTCAAGTGATCCTCCCACCTCAGCCTCCTGAGTAGCTGGGACCACAGCAGTGTACCACCACACCTGGCCAATTTTTAAATTTTTTATAGAGACAGGTTTCACCACGTTGCCCAGGCTGGTCTCCAATTCCCAGGCTCAAAAAAATTCTCTCTCCTCAGCCTCCCAAAGTGCTGAGGAGTTCTTTATATATTCTGGCTATTAATCCTTTATCAAATATATCATTAATTGGAAGAGTTTGAGGAAAACTGGGGTTCATTCTCCTTTAAATATTGGTTAGAAATAACCAGTGAGGCCATCCGACCCTGAGCTTTTCTTTGTTGGGTGATTCCTGATTACTAATTCAATCTCCACACTAGTTACAGGTCTGTTCAGATTTTCTGTTTCTTCATGATTCAGTCTTGGTGGTTATGTGTTTTGAGGAATTTATCCATTTCATTTATGTTATCAAATTTGTCGGCATACAATTGCTCATAGTAATCTCTTGTACATCTTTTTACTTCTGTAAATCAGTCATAATGTTCCCTTGTTTACATCTGATTTTAGTAATTTGTATTATTTTTTCTTAGTTCATCTGGCTAAAGTTTTACCAATTGTTTGATCTTTTCAAAGAATCAATTCTGTTTTGTCAATTTCTCTGCTGTTTTTCTATTCTCTATTTTGTTTATCTCTGCCCTAATCTACTATTTCCTTTCTTCTGCTAGCTTTGGGTTTGGTTTGTTCTTTTTTCAGTTCCTTTAAATGTAAAGGTAGGTTGTTGATTTGAGATCTTTCTTTTCTAATGTAAGCATTTGTAGCTGTAAATTTCCTCGCGAGTACTATTTTCACTGTATTCCATGAGTTCTGGCATATTGTATTTTTCGTTTTCATTTGTCTCAAAACATACTTAATGTCTCTTGTTTTCTTCTTTAACCCATTGGTTCCAGTGTCCTTTAAAGTTCCCATCAGGCACTTTCTTATTACCTGGCACAATGTTCACGGTCTTCGTGTACTTTCCCTGCTTCAGCCACAGAATCACCATTTCCCCAAACAGCCTTGATGTCTTTTAATGAAAAAAAAAAAAAAAAAAAAAAAAAAAAAAAAAACTTAAAATCTAAGACCTGAGCACTAGACACAATCATTAGTACTTGCGTATCATTGCTCCTGGGCCCTTTTAGTAGACAGATCTAGGAGATATAAACACATCTATCTATTTTTACATCTACATCTATATATCCATTGATCTATCCATTTATCATAAAACTCACAGAAAAAAAACCATCATATATTTACTCATTTATTCAATCTGAAACTACAGGAAGTAATTTCAAGTTGTTACACTCCTGTCACTAAAAAAGCAAACCTACTAAGAATACAAAATTCCATTGCATTTCTTTCTGTAGATTAGGGTACATATGACTTGATTGGTCAGGCCCACCTCACCTTTGTGGTTTGATTACATTTACGATCAATGTATTCGAATGATTACATTAATCGTTTGAAATAAATTTATTAGTTTGTGTTTGTACTGTTCTTGTGGATTTGATTTTTGAATATAGAAAACATTTACATAGTTCTAACAGTTAAAACTACATAAAAGTCTGTTTTTCCCCACAGTGAAGCGTTCTTCCCACTCCATCCTTTGCCATCCACCTCCTGTGAGTTATCAGTTTAGATAATTTCTGATTTATCTTTCCTGTTTTTCTTTTTTTTTCTTTTTTTTTTTTTTTTTTGAGACGGAGTTTCGCTCTTGTTACCCAGGCTGGAGTGCAATGGCGCGATCTCGGCTCACCACAACCTCCGCCTCCTGGGTTCAGGCAATTCTCCTGCCCCAGCCTCCTGAGTCGCTGGGATTACAGGCACGCGCCACCATGCCCAGCTGATTTTTTGTATTTTTAGTAGAGACAGGGTTTCACCATGTTGACCAGGATGGTCTCGATCTCTTGACCTCGTGATCCACCCGCCTCGGCCTCCCACAGTGCTGGGATTACAGGCTTGAGCCACCGCGCCCGGCCTCCTGTTTTTCTTTTTGCAAAAATGAGGAGACATTAGGGTCTCATGTTTTCCCTTCTTTCTTACATAAAACATAGCACACTGTATATACTCTTTCCATTTATATGTTAGAAATCACTCTATACCCATTTGTAAAGATTTTCCTCATTCTTCTTTATAGCTGTACAGTCCATTGTGTAGATATTTATCAACAAATTTCCTGTATGGACATTTAAGGTATTCTCTGATATTTTACAGTTACAAATAATGCTGCAACAAATAACTTTGTGCATTCATATTTCCCTACTGTTGAAAACGTAAGGCCGGGCATGGCGCCTCACACCTGTCATCACAGTAATTTGGGAGGCCAAGGCAGGACTGCTTGAGTCCAGGAGTTCAAGACCAGCTTGGGCAACATGATAAGACTCCATCTCTATAAATAAATTTTTTTAAGTTAGTCAGGAGTGGTGGCATGCACTTGTGGTCCCAGTTACTCCAGAGGCCAAGGTGGATCAATTGAGCCTGGGAGTTTGAGGCTGCAGCGAACCAAGATCACACTACTGCACTTCAGCCTGGGCAACAGAGCAAGACAAGACCCTGTCTCAAAATAAAAAAAAAAGAAAAAGAAAATGTATCTTTAGGGAATATTCCTATAAGCGGGATGGCTGGGTCAAAGGGGATATGCATGTGTAGTTTGCTGGATTGCCAAATTCTCCCTCAAAGGGGGTTTTATAAGTTTGCATTCCTCACAGCCTCACCAATGGTGCGTCTTGTGAAGATTTCTAATTAGTGCAGAGCTGATAGGTGAGAAATAGTATTTCAGTGCAGCTTTAAATTTACACTTCCTATTTTAGGTAACATTGAATGTTTTCTTCATATATTTAAGGATGGTTTTTAAATCTTTTTAAAAAATTGTATCTGCTCATATATTCTGTCTTTTTAAAAATCAAATGTTAGTATTTTTTTTCTCTCAATTTCGACTGGGGACAGTAGGTCTTTAAAATGTATTTTGCAAATTTTTTTCCTAGTTTCTTACCTATCTTTTAAATTTGCTTATGGTGTTTTTCATTTTTGTAATCAAGAGTTTGTTTTTTAAAGTAGCCCATTTCCCCCCCTCTTTTATTGCCTTTCCTTACATCCAGGTTACAGAAAATTCACCTATGCATTCTTCTAGTAGGCACTTTAAAAAAAAAATTAGGCTGGGTGCAGTGGCTCCCATCTGTAATCCCAGCACTTTGGGAGGCCAAGGTGGGCGGATCAAATGAGGTTGGGAGTTCGAGGCCAGCCTGACCAACATGAAGAAACCCCATCCATACTAAAAATACAAAATTAGCTGAGCATGGTAGTGCACCTGTAATCCCAGCTACTCAGGAGGCTGAGGCAGGAGAATCACTTGAACCCAGGAGGCAGAGGTTGCGGTGAGCCGAGATTGCGCGATTGCACTCCAGTCTGGGCAGCAAGAGGGAAGCTCTGTCTCAAAAAAAAAAAAAAAATATATATATATATATATACACACACACACACACACACACATATGGCTAACGAGTTGTCCAAGCACTATTTATTAAAAAGTCCATCTCTGCCCTAATAAATTCAGAATCACCCTTATCATATGCTAAATTTCTTTATGTGTTTAGGAGACAATTTCTTGACTTTCTATTCTATACTGTTGGTCTACACCACAATATTTTCACAATAGAAATTTTGTATGTTACAATATCTGGAAGTCTACTTTCTCTTTGTAGCCCTTCTCAGTGTTTTCCTAGCTATTCTTGTATGTTTATTTTTCTATATGAACTTTAGAATCAACTTGTCCAGTTCCAGAAAAAAAAAAACCCTGTTGATATTGATACTGCATTAAATTTATATATTAACTTAGGTATAACTGGCCCTTCTATGATGTTGTTGTCCTATCCTAGAACAAATTATTTCTTTTTTTCTTTTTTTTGAAATGGAGTCTTGCTCTGTTGCCAGGCTGGAGTGCAATAGCTTGATCTCGGCTCACTGCAACCTTGGCCTCCTGGGTTTAAGCAATTCTCCTGCCTCGGCCTCCCAAGTAGCTGGAATTACAGATGCGTACCACCATGCCTGGCTAATTTTTGTATTTTGTAGAGACGGGGTCTCACCATGTTGGCCAGGATGGTCTTGATTTCTTGACCTTGTGATCCACCGACCTCGGCCTCTGAAAGTGCTAGGATGACAGGCATGAGCCACCTCGCCACCAACAAACAATTTCTTTTCATTTGTTTAAGGGTACTGTTGTGTAATTTAGAAGTGTTTTAAAGATTCCTTCACTTAGGTTTTACATGTTTTTAAATTCCTAAATACTTTTTTCTTTTTCTTGTTGCTGTAAATGGGATTTTACCCTCCATTATATATTCAAACTTGTTATTTGTGTAAATGAAGACTACTGATTTTTGTATATTCTTATAAAATTCCTTTTTTGTTTGAGTTAATTTCATTATTGATTTTCTGCAGCATTCCAGATACACTACCAAATCATCTGCAAGTAGGGACAGTATTATTTTTTATTTTCCAAATCTTGTGCCGATAATTGATTTATCTAACTGCACTGGCTAAGTCCCTAGAACAATGTTAAATAGAAGTGGAGTTGGTGAGTATCTTTACCTTTTTCTCAATCTTAGTAAAAATGCGTCTAGTATTTTCCTATTAGATAAAATACTAGCTTTACTCTATGTGTGTGTGTGTGTGTGTGAGAGAGAGAGAGAGAGAGAGAGAGAGAGACAGAGAGAGAGAGAGAGAGAGAAAGGGAGGGAGGGAGGGAGAAGGAGAGAAAAAATACCACTACTAAGAAGTATTAATTAGCCAGGTGTGATACCTCATGCCTGTAATCCCAGCATTTTGGGAGACTGAGGTGGGCAGATCACCTGAGGTCAGGAGTTTGAGATCAGCCTGGCCAACATAGTGAAACCCCGTCTCTACTAAAAATACAAAAAAAAAAAAAAAAAAAAAATTCTTAAGTGACTGCAGTAGGCAGAATAATGTGACCACCACCACTATCACCATCTCCCACACCCATCCAAAGATGTGTATATCCTGATCCTTGGATGTGAATATGCTTGGTTACATGATAAAGGTGAATTACCGTCATATGGAATTAAGACTGCTAATAAACTGGCCTTAAAATAGGAAGATTATCCTGGACTAAGCAGATGGACCCAATGTAATCACAAGTGTCTTTTCAAGTGGAAGTGGAAATAAGATGACAGATCAGAGAGACGGCAACTTGAGGAGGACTCAAAGTTGCTAGCTTTGATAATAGAGGAGGAAAGCCAAGAGTCAAGGAATATGAATAGTCTCTAAAAGCTGAAAAGTTTCTGGGCTACTTGGGAGTCTGAGGCAGGAGAATCACTTGAACCCGGGAGGTGGAGGTTGCAGTGAGCCGAGATTGAGCCACTGTACTCCATCCTGGGTGACAGAGTGAGACTCTGTCTCACAAAAAATAAAAAGCTGAATAGGGGAAGGAAATGGATTCTGCCCTAGAGCCTCCAGAAAGGAACTCAGCCTGCCAACACCTTGACTTTAGCCTAAAGAAACCCATTCAGACGTCTGAACTACAAAACTGTAAGATAATAAATCTATGTTGTTGTTTTATTTGTTTTTATTTATTTATTTTTTTTGTGAGAGAGTTTCACTCATGTTGCCCAGGCTGGAGTGCAATGGCGTGATCTCGACTCACTGCAACCTCTGTCTCCTGGGCTCAAGTGATTCTCCTTCCTCAGCCTCTTGAGTAGCTGGGATTACAGGTGCGTGCCACCATGCCTGGCTAATTTTTGTATATTTAGTAGACAGGGTTTTGCCACGTTGGCAGGCTGGTCTCAAACTTCTGACCTCAGGTGATCCACCCGCCTCAGCCTCCCAAAGTGCTGGGATCACAGGTGTAAGCCACCTCGTGTTGTTATTTTTAAACAGAGACGGGGCTCACTGTGTTGCCCAGGCTGGTCTTGAAATTCTGGGCTCCAGTGATCCTCCTCTCTTGGTCTCCTGAAGTGCTGGAATTACAGGCATGAGCCACTGTTCTCAGCCTCTATGTTGTTTTAAGCCACTAAATTAATGGTAATTTATTACAGCAGCTATAGAAAACTAATACAGTGAGTTTAGGTAGATTGCTGGAGACAAGGTCAATATATAAAAATAAACTTTTTCTATATCACCAACAAACAAAAAATAAAATGTCAGAAAACTTATTTACGAATATGTAAAATATTTAAATACCCAGCCAGGCACAGTGGCTCATGTCTGTAATCCCAGCACTTTGGGAGGCCAAGGCAGGTGGATCACTTGAGGTCAGGAGTTTAAGACCGATCTGGCCAACACAGTGAAACCCCGTCTCTACTAAAAATACAAAAATTAGCAGGGCAGTAGTAGCACATGTCTATAATCCCAGCTACTTGGGAGGCTGAGGAAGGAGAATCATTTAAGCCTGGGAGGCAGAGGTTGTGGTGAGCTGAGATCATGCCACTGCTCTCTAGTCTGGGCAACAGAGTGAGACCCTGTCTCAAAAAAAAAAAAAAAAATTGAATACCCAAAATTATATCTAACAAACTATGTCCATGACATCTATTCAGAAAATTGGGCCAGGGACAGTGGCTCATGCCAATAATCTGAGCACTTTGGGAGCCCAAGGTAGGAGGATCACTTGAACTGAGGAGTTTCAGAGCAGCCTGGGCAACACAGCAAAACCCTGTCTCTACAAAAATACAAAAATTAGTTGGTCATGGTGGCACGTGCCTATAGTCCCAGTTACTTAGGAGGCTGAGGTGGGAGGATCACCTGAGCCCAGGAGGTTGATTGTAAGCTGTTACTGCACCACTCATTCTAGCCTGGGTGACACAGCAAGATCCTGTCTCAAAAAGAGAAAAGAAAATTGTAAGTCATTAAGAGAAGTCAAGGAGGGAGGAAACAATCATATGAACCATATTCACATTGGAGGACGGTATTGAGATGCTACTTCTCTCCAAATTGATCTATAACTTCATGCGTTCTAATCAAAAGTCCAGCTTTTTTTTTTCTGGAGGAATTTAATAGCTAAGTTCAATACTTTGCTAGAACTCATGGGACCCAGCGTACAGCTGTACTCACGGCTAACATTTATTATATCAACACTTTAAGGATACACAGCCAGATCAGCAAGGGGAAAAAAAAATATCAGGTAGCATCTGTAGGAATTCATGTGTAGGCTTCCAATGCTCTCTAACTCCTGAGAAAGTACATGCTCTCTCGGTGAAAATGCAGCTATGTGTGTGCAATGTTTCTGCCCAAAAGTAGCTGTTAGAGACTCAGAATCTAGGGTTCTTATTGGGAGCTCTTCACTTAGGTACCTTCCTCCCACCAAAATTTCAGACTCCAAGAAGGAAACAGGTATTAGTAGCTACAGAGGGCAAAACAACCTGATTAGTGTAGACAAGGTTTCAAAAGCCAAGTTCCCAGGCACAACCAGGGACCAATTTTGCAAGCAGGCTTTGCTGAAGGTAAGAGTTTCAATCTGCTCTATTAGCTCATTCATGTACAAGTTATGTCTGTGAAATATAACATACAATAATTTGTAATAGAGGATGTTTTTAAAAATAGTGCAAATCAGGCCGGGCGCGGTGGCTCAAGCCTGTAATCCCAGCACTTTGGGAGGCCGAGGCGGGTGGATCACGAGGTCAAGAGATCGAGACCATCCCGGTCAACATGGTGAAACCCCGTCTCTACTAAAAATACAAAAAATCAGCTGGGCATGGTGGCGTGTGCCTGTAATCCCAGCTACTCAGGAGGCTGAGGCAGGAGAATTGCCTGAACCCAGGAGGCGGAGGTTGCGGTGAGCCGAGATCGCACCATTGCACTCCAGCCTGGGTAACAAGAGCGAAACTCCGTCTCAAAA
>NW_022437069.1:330725-334749 GCF_009761245.1 Sapajus apella
AAAAAAAAAAAAAAAAAAGAATAAAGGAAAGGAAGAAAGAGGAAGAGGAAGAGGGAGAGAGAACAGGGGTGTTGCTTTATTGCCCGGGCTAAAATGCAGTCTAAAAATGGGTGTGCCTGTAATTATGTTTAATAATAGAGACATAAAAAAAAAAAATGAGGGAAGAAAATAATTAACAAGCAGCCAACCAATATTTCATTTAAACCTGTAAATACGTGTGATGTAGTACTGATAAGAGTGTATATTTTGTGTATTTAAAGTGGAGAGTTCTATGAATGTTAATTAAGTCTACTTGTTCTGGATCTGAGTTCAAGTCCTGAATATCGATGTTAACTTTCTGTCTCATTGATCTGTAAGTCTCCCACTATTATTGTGTGGGAGTCCAAGTCTCTTTATAAGTCTTATATATCTGGGTATTTCTGTATTGGGTGCATATATATTTAGGATCTTTAGCTCTTCTTGTTACATTGATCCTTTTATCTTTATGTAATATCCTTCTTTGCTTCTTTTGATCTTTGTTGCTTTGAAGTCTATTTTATCAGCAAAAATTGCAACTCTTGCTTTCTATTTATTTATTTTTGCTCTCCATTTGGTTGGTAAATTTTTCTCCATCCCTTTGTTTTGAGTCTTTGTGTATCCTTGCATGTAAGATGGATCTAGATGTAGCATACCCATGGGTCTTGGCTTTTTTTGCCTGTCTGTGTCTTTGGATTGGGGGATTTAGTCGATTTGAATTTAGAATTAATAACAATATATATGAGTTTGATGCTGTCATTTAATGTTGGCTGGCTGCTTTGCCCATTAATTGGTGCAATTTCTTAATTATGTTGATGTTCTATATTTTTTGGCATTTTTTAGAAAGGCATTTTTTATTAGCCTTTCTAAAAAATTTTTTTTAAATTAAAGAAAAAAACCAAAAAAACAAGGTATCATCCTCCCTGGGTTAGGATAGCTATTATCAAAAAGACAGAAAATAACAAATGCTGGGGAGGATGAAGAGAAAAGAGAACTCTTACACTTCCACTGCTGGCGGGAATGTAAACTAGTACAGCCACTATGGGGAATCGCACAGAAGTTCCTCCAACAACTACAAATAGACCTACCATATGATTCAGCAAGCTCACTACTGAGCGCTTCTGCAAAGGAAAAGATGTCAGCATATCAAAGAGACATTTGCACTCCCAGGCTTATCGCAGCACTATCCACAACAGCCAAGACATGGAATCAACCAAGTTGTTCAACAAGCGATCAAGTACATATACACAACAGAATACTATTCAGCCATTTAAAAAAATGAAATCCTTATAACTCTATCAAGACAGCTGAAGGTGAAAAAAAGAAAAACGAAATCCTGTTATTCACAGCAACATAGAACCTGAAGACATTAAGTGGAATAAAGAACGAAAAGTTAAATGCCACATGCTCTCACTCATATGTGGAACCTAAAAAATGTTGCTCTCGCAGAAGTAAAAAGTAGAACAGAGGACAATAGAGGTTGGGAAGGGTGGAGGGCATGGGGTAGGGAGAGATTTGTTAAAGAATACAAAATTGGCTGGGTGCAGGGGCTCATGCCTGTATTCCCTGTAGACAAGCACTTTGGGAGGCCAAGGTGAGAGGATCACCTGAGGTCAGGAGTTCCAGGCCAGCCTGACCAACATTGAGAAACCCCATCTCTACTAAAAATAAAAAATTAGCCAGACGTGATGGTGCACACCTGTAATCCCAGCTACACAGGAGGCTGACGCATGATAATCTCTTGAACCCAGCAGGCAGAGGTTGCAGTGAGCCAAGATCACACCACTGCATTCCAGCCTGGGCAACAGGTGAGACTCCATCTCAAAACAACCGAACCAAACCAAACTTCCTCTGGGGAGGACAAAGGGGCTGGAGATTGACTTAATTGCCAATGGCCAATTATTTAATCAATCATGTCTAGGTAAGGAGGCCTACATAAAAACCCAGAAGGATGAGGCTCAGGGGGCTCCTGGTTTGGTGAGAACATGCAGAGATGGTGGGAGGCTGGTGTGCCTGGAGAGGGCCTGGAAGCACCATGCCCCTTCCCGCATACCTTGCACTGTGCATCTCTTCCTGCTGGCTGCTTCTGAGTTGTATCCTTTTGCAATCAACTAATAATCCAGTAAAGAAACTGTTCTGTGAGCTGAATGTGGAACACTTACCATTTGTGACTGCAGTCTTAAGTGGGGGGTCTGGAGTAGGGGTGGACAGGGAGGACCGGACTAACTCCTGGCAGTTAGTATCAGAACTGAGCAAATGTAGGACACCTACCGTCTGCTAAAGAACTGAACTACTGTGGGAAAAAATCCACCACACATTTGGTGACAGAGGTGAAGAATTATTAGGTGGGTATAGAGTAGAGAGGAAATGGGAGTTTTCTTTGCAGAGATATACACAAAAGAATGAAATATTCAGCCTTTAAAAAGAAAAAAATCAACTAGGTGCTGTGGCTCATGCTTGTAATCCCAGGACTTTGGGAGGACACGGTGGGAAGATCGCTCGAGTCCAGGAGTTTGAGACCAGCCTAGGCAGCATAGCAAGACTCGGTATCTACAAAAAATTAAAAAGTTAGCCAGTCATGGTGGTACACTCCTGTGGTCTCAGCTTCTCGGGAGGCTGAGGCAGGAGGATCACTTGAGCCCAGGAAAGGAGTTCAAGGCTGCAGTGAGCTATGATCATGTCACTGCACTCCAGCCTGGACAGCTGAGCAAAACCCTGTCTGAAAAATAATAAAATACTATACAATAAAATTAAATAATAAAAATTAAAAAAAAAAAAGAAAATCGTGCAACATGAGATGTCACAGACGAACCGTGAAGCCACTATGCAAGGTGAAATAAGCCAGTCCCAGGAGGACAAATACTGCATGATTCCACTGCAATGAGGTATCTAACATAGTCAAACTCATAGGAGCAAAGACGGACACAGTGGTTGCCAGGGCAGGGGCTTTCAGGAAATGGGGCGTTGTTAATCAAAAAGTATAAGTTTCAGTAATGCGAAATGAATGCATTCTAGAGATCTGCTGTACAACATTGTGGCTATGTGCTACTATACATGTAAAACTCTGTTAAAAGGTTAAGAAAAACAATTAAAAAAATTTTTTTTAGAGACAAGGCCTTGCTCTCCCAGGCTAGAATGCAGTGGCGCAATTACAGTTCACTGAAGCCTCAAACTCCCAGGCTCAAGTGATCCTCCCACATCAGCCTCTGAGAATCTGGAACTACAGGTGCATACCATCATGCTCAACTAATTTTTTAAAATTTTTTTTGTAGAGACAAGTCTCCCATTGTTGCCAGGCTGGTCTCAGGCTTCTGGCCTCAAGAGATCTTTCTTCCTCAGCCTCCCAAAGTGCTGGGATGACAGAAGTGAGCTACCATGCCCAGCCAAAATTACTTTTAATTAAAAAAAAGAAAAATTATATCTACAACATGGAAAAATCTCACAAGCATAATGATGCAAACTAGAAAGACACAGTAGAATGCATACAGTATCATCTGATTTATAGAGCTCAAAACCAGACAAAACTGGACTGTATTATTTATAGATGCATACCTCAGGGCAAACTATGAAGACAAGAAAAGTATTATCACAAAAATTGGGACAATAGGGCTGGGTGCAGTGGCTCATGGCTGTAATCTCAGCATGCTGGCAGGCCAAGGAGGGCAGATCACCTGAGGTCAGGAGTTTGAGACCAGCTTGAGATGTGAAACCCCATGTCTACTAAAAATACAAAATATTGGCTGGGCGTGGCCAGGCGCGGTGGCTCACGCCTGTAATCCCAGCACTTTGGGAGGCCGAGGCGGGTGGATCACGAGGTCAAGAGATCGAGACCATCCTGGTCAACATGGTGAAACCCCGTCTCTACTAAAAATACAAAAAATTAGCTGGGCATGGTGGTGCGTGCCTGTAATCCCAGCTACTCAGGAGGCTGAGGCAGGAGAATTGCCTGAACTCAGGAGGCAGAGGTTGCGGTGAGCCAAGATCGCGCCATTGCACTCCAGCCTGGGTA
>NW_022437069.1:334849-353665 GCF_009761245.1 Sapajus apella
AAAAAAAAAAAAAAAAAATTAGCTGGGCGTGGTGGCAGGCGCCTATATTTCCAGCTCCTCAGGAGACTGAGGCAGAAGAATAACTTGAACCTGGAAGGCAGAGGTTGCAATGAGCCAAGATCGCACCACTGCACTTTAGGGCGGGCAACAAGAGAAAATGCTGTCTCAAAAAATAAAATAGGCCGGGCGCGGTGGCTCACGCTTGTAATCCCAGCACTTTGGGAGGCCGAGGCGGGTAGATCATGAGGTCAAGAGATCAAGACCATCCTGGTCAACACGGTGAAACCCCGTCTCTACTAAAAATACAAAAAATTAGCTGGGCATGGTGGCGCGTGCCTGTAATCCCAGCTACTCAGGAGGCTGAGACAGGAGAATTGCCTGAACCCAGGAGGCGGAGGTTGCGGTGAGCCGAGATCGCGCCATTGCACTCCAGCCTGGGTAACAAGAGCGCAACTCCGTCCCAAAAAAAAAATAATAAATAAAATAAAATAAAATAAGGCCAGGTGTGGTGGCTCATGCCTGTAATCCCAACACTTTGGGAGGTTGAGGCGGGTGGATCACAAGGTCAGGAGTTCGAGACCAGCCTGATCAACATGGTGAAACACCTTCTCTATTAAAAATACAAAAATTAGCCATTTGCAGTGGCAGCGCCTATAGTCCCAGCTACTCAGGAGGCTGACGCAGGAGAATCACTTGAACCGAGGAGGTGGAGGTTGCAATAAGCGAGATCACGCCATTGCACTCCAGCCTGAGCGACAGAGTAAGACTCTGTCTCAAAAAAATAAAAAAATAAATAAATAAATAATTGGGACAATAGTTATCTCTAACACAGGGAGGAGGTATGATGAGGAAGGTATACTTCTGAGGTCCTGGTAATATTCTACCTTTCTTGATCTGGAAGATGGTAATGTGTAACTATAATTTTAAAATTAGTCTTCATGCTTATTATTGATACAGTACAATTGTTAATAATTAAACTTTGTAATTTCTATGTAACTATTCTTTAAATTAAGTCTTTTTTTTTTCAGTTTTATTTTTTTGAGACAGAGTCTCACTGTGTTGCCCAGGCTGGAGTGCAGTTGTATGATCTCAGCTCACTGCAACCTCTGGTGGCCAGGTTCAAGCCATTCTCCTGCCTCAGCCTGCTGAGTAGCTGGGATTACAGACATGCACCACCTCGCCCAGCTAATTCTTGTATTTTAGTATGGATGGGGTTTCACCATGCTGTCCAGGCTGGTCTCAAACTCCTGGCCTTACGTGATCCACCTGCCTCAACCTCCTAAAGTGCTGGGCTTACAAGTATGAACCAATGCACCTAGCCAAATTATGTATATTTTTACAAATGTGTCTTGGTTCTCATATTAAAAAAAATTTTTAAAGAAAAATTAGGCTGTGTGCAGTGGCTCACACCTGTAATCCCAGCACTTTGGGAAGCTGAGGTGGGTAGAGCATGTGAGGTTAGGAGTTTGAGACCAGTCTGACATGGTAAAACCTTGTCTGTATCAAAAATACAAAAATTAGCTGGGCATGGCGACGGGTGCCTGTAATCTCAGCTACCCAGGAGGCTGAGGCAGCAGAATCGCTTGAACCTGGGAGGTGGAGGTTGCAGTGAGCAAAGATCGCGCCACTGCACTCCAGCCTGGGCGACAGAGCAAAACTCCATCTCAAAAAAATAAAATAAAAAGGAAAGAAAAATTAGCAATGAATAGCAAGTTCAGGATTAATATTTAAAACATATAAAGAACATCTAGTTTCAGTGAACCAATCAATGTTCGGGCAATATAAACACAATAGCTCACCAGAATATACACATACTAAGTAAACTTATGAAAACAATGTCTAATTTTTCTAATAATTAATAACATGGAGCATCATTTCATACCTAGAAACCAAAGAGAGAGGAATATTGTGAAAATTTATACCATATATGACAAGCGGCCAGGCACGGTGGCTCACACCTGTAATTCCAGCACTTTGGGAGACTGAGGCAGGTGGATCACCTGAGGTCAGGAGTTCAAGACCAGCCTAGCCAACATAGCGAAACCCCGTCTCTACTAAAAATACAAAAATTGGCGTGGGGTGATGGCATGCACCTGTAATCCCAGTTACTCAGGAGGCTGGGGCAGTAAAGTCACTTGAACCCAGGGGGCAGAGGCTGCAGTGAGACAGGATAGCGCCACTGCACTCCAGCCTGGGTGACAGAGTGAGAAGCCGTCTCAAAAAAAAAAAAAAAAAAAAATTATTTAGATTTTTATTTTATTTTTTGGCAGAGACAGGGTTTCGCCATGTTGCCCAGGCTAGTCATGAACTCCTGGGCTGAAGCAATCCCCCAGGGAGGCCTTGGCCTCCCAAAGTGCTGGGATCATAGGCATGAAGCAACGAGCCCAGCCAAGAAACAATTTCATATTGAAAAAAGCAGGCCAGGCGTGGTGGCTCACACATGTAATCCCAGTACTTTGAGAAGTCAACATGGGCCAATTGCTTGGGCCCACGAGTTTGAGATCACCCTGGATAACATGGTGAAACCCTATCTCTACAAAAAATCAAAAGCCCATCTATACAATAAATACAAAAATTAGCCAGGTGTGGTGGTACACCCCTGTACTCCCAGCTGAGGTGAGAGGATCACTTGAGCCCAGGAGGATGGAGCTGCAGCAAGACCCTGTCTCAAAAAAAAAGAAAAGAAAAGAAAAGAGGCCGGGCGTGGTGGCTCAAGCCTGTAATCCCAGCACTTTGGGAGGCCGAGGCGGGTGGATCACGAGGTCAAGAGATCGAGACCATCCTGGTCAACATGGTGAAACCCCGTCTCTACTAAAAATACAAAAAATTAGCTGGGCATGGTGGCGCGTGCCTGTAATCCCAGCTACTCAGGAGGCTGAGGCAGGAGAATTGCCTGAACCCAGGAGGCGGAGGTTGCGGTGAGCCGAGATCGCGCCATTGCACTCCAGCCTGGGTAAAATGAGTGAAACTCTGTCTCAAAAAAAAAAAAAAAAAAAAAAAAAAAGAAAAGAAAAGAAAAAAATTCTTAAGTGGCAGGTTAAAAAAGAAAAACACTAAATTATGAATACATTAAGGCTATAGCTACCTAAGAATCTGTATAGCTAAATCTGTATAACTAATTTCGTAGCTGAAATTTGGAAAGGACACATGGGAAATAAAAATAGTTCAAGGGTTTGAAAGATAGCATGACTGGAATTTTTTTCTTGACATTGGGAATATGTTTCAATAAGATACACGTATTTTTAAACAAAGTAAACTCAATAGTTCCCTGTCATTACAGAGAACAAAGTCCATATGTCATAACTCCAAGGACTTCCACTCTCTGTCTTCGACTCGTATTTTTCATTCAGCTGAAATTTACACAGTGACTACTCTGTGCCAGGCATCATGGGAGGCACTGAAGTACAGAGATGGGCAAGACATTATGATTGCCTTCAAGGAGCTTATAGACTAGCAGAAAATAGACATGTCAACAAATAATTACAGACTTACCATGAGATAAGTCTGACAATAAAGCCTTTTCATGGCCTCCCAGAATAAGGAAAAACAGGCAAATGATAGAGAAGCTTTTCAAAGAACAATGAATTGGATCTTGAAGGACAAGTGGAACTTTACACACAGGACTGAGGTTGTGAAGAAGAGTAGTCTATGAACTATTGGTAGAAAGGCTGCGGTAGGGTGGTGTGTGTTAGAGAAGCGGAATGCTCAAAGGCCTCCACTATCATGCTAAGGAGTTTAGATTTCATCCTGCAGGTAATGGATACTCTCAGGGGCTTTCAGCCCTGAACTAGGATTATTCTGCAATTATCTTGGACCTCTTTATTCAATCCATTTTTCTCTTAGAAAAAAACATATGTGCCGGGCGCGGTGGCTCAAGCCTGTAATCCCAGCACTTTGGGAGGCCGAGGCGGGTGGATCACGAGGTCAAGAGATCGAGACCATCCTGGTCAACATGGTGAAACCCCGTCTCTACTAAAACTACAAAAAATTAGCTGGGCATGGTGGTGCGTGCCTGTAATCCCAGCTACTCAGGAGGCTGAGGCAGGAGAATTGCCTGAACCCAGGAGGCGGAGGTTGCGGTGAGCCGAGATCGCGCCATTGCACTCCAGCCTGGGTAACATGAGTGAAACTCCGTCTCAAAAAAAAAAAAAAAAAAAAAAAGAAAGAAAAAACATATGTGTGTGTGTATATATATATATAAATTAAAAGATACATGTATATATTTTAACTTTTAATGTTTCTTACACAAAGATACAGAAAATAGAATTATATCCATGTACCCAGCGACCAAATTTAAAAAGTTAAATTCAGCTCTATTCTCTCTCTTTTAAAGGCATAAAACATTTCAGCAAGATTGATGGAGTCGCACTCTGTCACCCAGGCTAGAGTGCTGTGGTGCAATCGTGGCTCACTGCAGCCTCCTGGGTTCAAGTGATTCTCGCGCCTCAGCCTCCCTAGCAGCTGGAACCACAGGCACACACCACCACGCCTGGCTAATTGCTGTGTTTACTGTAAAGAGGGGATTTCGCCATGTTGGTCAGGCAAGTCTCGAACTCCTGGCCTTAAGTGATCTGCCTGCCTCAGCCTCCCAAAGTGTTGGGATTATAGGTGTGAGCCACTGCACCCGGCCTCATTTTAGATATATTTAAAATCTCACTCATTCCAGGAATGACTATGAAAAAAGAAAAAACAGATAAAAATTTAAAAATCAAAACGAATAAAATATCCCTCATTCCCTTGACCTTTTTCCCTTCCCTTCCTGCTTGTAGGTAATACCAACGGTCCTAAAGTGTATGTGTAGAATTCCCCAGCATGATATTGTTTCACTAATAGTATAGTTTTTGTTTCATTTTTTAACTCTTGGTTTCCTCATCAGTAAATTGAAGGAAACAACTACCTCTCCAGGTTACTCATAGGACTGTAAACTATATGTATAAGGTACCCATCATGGTGAATGGCATTGACAGTAACAAAGGACCCAGAAATTTCATTTCCTCCTAGTAGAGTATAAGGTACTTTCTGACAGTATAAGCAGCCCAGCTCACAAAATGTTGTTTCGATTAATTCTATTTACTATTCCCCAAACAGAAGACTTTTGCCTACCCCCTTCACCACCTTCTCATCTCTCATGCAGTCTCTCGAATTCCTGTCCCTTAATATTGACAGTGACACAGAAGTGTTCTTTATCTGCATTGGTGGCGTAAGGAGCTGTCAGGTGCTTGCTCCATCTCACGCCATGAGGTAGCTCTAGTTCTGTGTGACCGTAGGGCAGGGGAGGGGTATAGGAGAAAGCCTGATGTTGTGGGACATGCTTTAAAGTCAGGCAGATCTTAGTTCAAATTCTCTGTCTCTAGCGCTTAATCACCAAATGCTCTTTCTATACAGACACCTGTTTGTGCTTCAGATTCTCCATGTCTAAAATGGGGACAATGGCCGGACGTGGTGGCTCACGCCTGTAATCCAAGCACTTTGGAGGCCAAGGCGGGCGGATCACCTGAGGTCGGGAGTTCAAGACCAGCCTGACCAACATGATGAAACCCCGTCTTTAACAAATAAATAAATAAAAATAAAATGGGGACAATTTCACCCGCCTCTCTGGGCAATGATGACAAAACCCTTACTGTGTGCTGTTTAACAGGTAGATTTCGAAGCATTTTTTACTGCATATGTTAAGTAGTTTAATCCTAACAAAAACGTCAGGAAGTAGAAGACTATTCCCCCATATGACAGATGAAAACCAAGACACTTAGTGCTTCAGTAACGTGCAGCAGACACAGCTGAAATGTGAAGGAGCCAGAATTCAAACTCGGGTGATCTGCTGCAATATTCTTAACCACTTCGCTTTGCTGGGATATTGTGAAGCTGCAGTTGTAAGCTTATGGGTGCCGGCAACATGGCTCGCCGTCGACATTCAAACGCAAGAGTAGCCCGGCTCGTGATTACGGAAGCCATAGAAAAACTGCAAGGTACTTTTGCTGTCCCTCAGGAGGGACACGGAGGCAGTGCCCTAGGTCTGGGCAGGGATTCCTCAGTGCGGGGCATCATGTTAGGCACTGGGATACATGGGCAAGAACAGGCCGGGTCCTAGCCCGTGCTCGGTCCCCGACGCCGTAGGCGACCGTGGCAAAGTTCGCCCCCGCCCCGGGCCTCGGTTTCCCCATCTGGGAACGTGTTTGTGTCTGCTGTCCTCCCAGGATGCTCTCCAAACCCGAGGACTCAGGGGGCCAAGATGAACCAATGCAGTAAACGGAAGAGCCCGCGCGGCCTCCAGCTCCGGGCCGGGCCGCCGAGAGCCGGGCTAGGTCCAGGGGGACCGACCCACAGCTCGCGGGCGACACTCACCTTGCACGCAGACTCCGAGCGGGCGGAACCAGGATCCAAACTCCCCGCGTCGCGATCTCGGACGCCGCGCCGAACGCTCACTCAGTTCGCGCCGGAAGCCTGCCTATTCCAATTGGCTGCTTCCTGGGGATGCCGACCAATACCGTCGCCCCCTGACATCTGTTCCCGCCCCCCTCGGGCTGTGGGGGCGGGTCTCCGTACGGCGCCGGGCGGGGCACGAATCTCCAAAGCCCAATGAGAGTCCTTAAGGGAGGGTCAGGTGACTGCGGTGACTTCCCGGGCTTCCGGCGTTAGTTGAGTCTTTGTTTTTGCTGTGTGGAGGCGGTGAAGGCTTTGCAGGAAGTAGACAGCTGGACCCGGGCGGTGGCGGGGTTGAAACCCCGGAGTTTGAGAGCTGAGACTTGCCAGTTCCCACAGGCCAAGCCAGGCCTCTGCACCCCGTCGCTTGGCTCCGACGGTCACTGTCTGCGAGGTTTTGGCGGTCTCCTCCATCCCCTTAACACCGCTGGCCTCTGTTCCACCCGTAGCCCTCCACGCGAGCAGCGCAAAGTGTCCGTGACCTGGGAAAGGGAACGCTCACTCAGACGCCTCCAGGGGCACGTGAGAAGCCATGCTTCTGTTCCAGCCACGCGGGAATGTGGGTGCTGTGATGCCAGATCCTAGTTTCTTTACTTTATTCCTCTCTTCGCTCTCTGCTTCCTTCCCTCCCACGCTCCCTTTCTTCCTTCCTCTTTGGGTGTGTGGTGAAATGTATCTAACATAAGATTCACCATTTTTAAGTGTACAGTTCAGTGGCATTAAGTACATTCACACTGTGAAACCATCGCCACTATCCGTCTCCAGAACTTTTTCATTATCCCAAACAGAAAATCTGCCTATTACAGTCGCTCCCCATTACCCGCTTCTCACAACCCGATCGCCACTATTGCTATTTCTATCTATGAATGCTAGATACTTCATGTAAATTGAACCATACACTAATTGCTCTTTTCTGATTGGCTTATTTCACTTTGCATAATGTCTTCAAGGAGCAGCCATTTCCTTCCTTCTTGAGGCTAAATAATACACCATCATACATGTTTACTACATTTTGTTTATCCATTCATCCATATAAATGGATGCTTGGTTATTTCCACCTTTTGGCTATTGTGAATAATGCTGCTATGAACTTTGGTATACAAAGAATCGTTCTCCACATAATACGCAGAAACAGTTTTCCAAAATGTAAAAATCTGTTCAAGTTACCGCCCTCCTGAAAACCTTCTATGGTAAATTAAAACCAAAATATACTATTAAATATCCCACAAAAAAAAATAAAATAAACAGCTCACAGAATAGCTGAAAGGAACAGACAATTCCAATTAGTTGCAAAGATGCCAAAATAGGACTCTCATACAGAATTGATGGAGTGTAAAATGGTACAACCACTTTGAAAACATATCAATCTCTACCAAAATTCCATTTACCCCTACCCTGTGCCCCAGAAATCCCATTTCTAGATATTTATCCCCCAAAAGTGAATGCCTTTGTTCACCAAAAGACTCATAGCAGCTTTACTGATCATAGCCAAAGGGAAATACCTCAAATGTCCACCAATAGATGAATAGATAAATTATGGCTATTGATATAACTGTATGCTGCTATTGAAGAGTAATTTAAATATCAAATATCATGATCATACAGATACAAGATAAATCTTAGAGATTTTATTTAACTCATTAATGAATGAGAGATCCAGAAAAGATCCAGAGAGATCCAGAAAGATTGAATCCAGAGATTCAATGGAAGATTCAAAGTACCACACACACAGTTAAATGAGGAATAATGAAATAACTACAAATACATACAAAAACTGGCAGAACTGATCAAATCCACAGCTCAGTAATCAATTGCATTCTACTGAAAACAATTTGCATTTCTATAGACAAGAAGTGTCTATAGTTTGTAAAAACTTCGAGTTGTTCTATAGCTCAAAGGCAATAAAAGGTTTAGTGTTCTCACAGAATCAGACATCCTATAAAGTGTAAGCTGGACAGCTGGACGCCTTGTTTTTCAGTGACACTCAGTAATCTTTTTTTTTTTTGAGATGGAGTCTTGCTCTATCGCCCAGACTGGAGTGCAATGGTGTGATCTTAGCTCACTGCAACCTTCACTTCCCAGGTTCAAGCGATTCTCCTGCCTCAGCTTCCCGAGCAGCTGGGACTACAGGTATATGCCACCACGCCCGGCTAATTTCTTGTATCTTTAATAGTGATGGGGTTTCACCATGTTGGCCAGGCTGGTCAGAATTTCTGATCTGAGGTGATCCGCCCACCTTGGTCCCCCAAAGTGCTGGGATTACAGGGTTGAGCTACTATACCTGGCCCCAGTAATCTTTTTTAGACCATTTCAAAGCTTTTCTCAGTTTTTTTCTGTATTACAAAGTAAAAGGAGAATGAACTACTGTTACATGCAATATAGATGAAGCACAGACTGAGCTGAGCACAAAAAGAGGTAGATAAAAGAGTATTTAGTTTATACCGGGTTCCTCTTGGAGGCAGAGGTAGATGGGGAAGCTCCACAAGGAAATTTGACGGAGTGCTGGAAATTACATATCTATCTTATGTAGACATTTAATATGTATAAAGTGATATAGAAATCATTCATATATAAAATCATTATATGCATAATCATTGAGATATGCATTTTTTTAATTTAAAAAAATGTATGGCTGGGCGCGTTGGCTCACGCCTGTAATCCCAGCACTTTGGGAGGCCGAGGCGGGTGGATCACGAGGTCAGGAGATCGAGACCATCCTGGTCAACATGGTGAAACCCCGTCTCTACTAAAAATACAAAACATTAGCTGGGCATGGTGCCACGTGCCTGTAATCCCAGCTACTCAGGAGGCTGAGGCAGGAGAATCGCCTGAACCCAGGAGGCGGAGGTTGCGGTGAGCCGAGATCGCGCCATTGCACTCCAGCCTGGGTAACAAGAGCGAAACTCCGTCTCAAAAAAAATAAAAAATAAAAAAATGTATTTTTATTTTTTGAGGCAGAGTCTGGTTCTCTTGTCCAGACCAGAGTGCAGTGGTGCTATCTTGGCTCAGTGCAACCTCCACCTCCCAGGCTCAAGCGATTCACCCACCTCAGCCTCCTCAGTAGCCAGGACCACAGGCACATGCCACCATGCCTGGCTAATTTTTGTATTTTTAGTAGAAATGAGATTTTGCCATGTTGCCCATACTGGTTTCAAACTCCTGGCCTTAAGTGATCTGCCAGCCTCAGCCTCCAAAAGCACTGGGACTACAAGCATGAGCCACCTTGCCTGGCCAAGGTATGTATTTAAGATTAAGATGCGTGCACAAACCTTCCACCACCCTACACCCACATCCACAGAATCCTTCCAGGTGGGAGGTAGAGGTTGCAGTGAGCCAAGATCGTGCCACTGCACTCCAGCCTGAGTGACAGAGTGAGAATCTGTCTCCAAGAAAACCCCAAAAAACAAAACAGAAATCTTCCAGCAGCTGCCATTTGCCTTCAAGGTGAAGACCAAACTCAGATTGGGTCCCTGCTTCCTCTCATGTGTCATCTGTCCCTAATCCCCATTTTGCTGATGTTTCCTCAAAGGTGTTTTACAGTCTTTCCAGTTTCCTGGCCTTTGCCTCCAAATTATACCTCTCATTCATCTCTCAGGTCTTGGGATAACTTCTCTGCAAGTTGTTGGAGAAGTTGGGAAGTTGGAAAGCCTCACCTAATCCTCCAGATCTGCCTCTGTATCCCTCCCAGGTTTTCCCGTAATATCAATCAGCATTTGTGTTGCCTATATTGACACTGTTAGTATGCATGTCTTCCTCTACAGAATATGCTCTCCATGAGGGTGCTCTTCAGGATCTCCCACAATGGCTGGTACTGGAGAAGTCCACAAAATGGCCTTTGTGAAGACCAAAGCAATAAGGGAATTAAGGCCATGTGTGACACCAACAATTTCAGCTGAATGTCAGCCTTTATTGAGTTGTGAGTATCCCACCTCTGATTTGGGTGCTACTGGTTGAGCCTAAGTAACGTCAGTGGTGTTATTTATTTGGTAGATTGTTTGTGTCTTTGTGTTATCTCTGTTCACTTTTTCCTTGGTCATTGTGCTATGAAAAATCTGCTTGATTTCCTCTGCTTTTTCCTATAGAGAAGGGTAGCCTGGGGAGTAATTTAACAAAGATGTGCCTTCTTTTTACAAGTAAAAATCGACATATTTCACCCAAGTATCCATTAACAGATGAATGAACAAACAAAATGTAGTATATTTAAGCTAGGCATGGTGGTTCACACCTGTAATCCCAGCATTTTGGGAAGCTGAGGTGGGCGAATCACTTGAAGACAGGAGTTCGAGACCAGCCTGACCAACATGGTGAAACCCTTTCTCTACTAAAAATAGAAAAAATTAGCCATGCGTGGTGGCATGCGCCTGTAACCCCAGTTACTCGGGAAGCTGAAGCAGGAGAATTGCTTGAACCTGGCAGGTGGAGGTTGTAGTGAGCTGAGATCGTGCCACTGCATTCCAGCCTGGGTGACAGAGTGAGTCTCCATCTAAAAAAAAAAGGCCAGGTGCAGTGGCTCACGCCTGTAATCCCAGCACTTTGGGAGGGCAAGGCAGGCAGATCACAAGGTCAGGAGTTCAAGACTAGCCTGACCAACATGATAAAACCCCGTCTCTACTAAAAAAAATACAAAAATTAGCTGATATGGTGGCGTGGGCCTGTAATCCCAGCTACTCAGGAGGCTGAGGCAGGAGAATCACTTGAACCCAGGAGGCAGAAGTTGTGGTGAGCTGAGATCGCACCTCTGCACTCCAGCCTGGGCAACAGAGCAAGACTCCGTCTCAAACAAACAAACCAAAAGAAGTGGTATATCCATGCAGGGGAATATCATTTGGCCACGAAGAGGAGTGAAGCTCTGACACATGCCACAGCATTCTGAGTTGAATGTGCCAGACACAGAAGAACAAATACTATGTGACTCCATTTATATGAACGATTTTGAATAGGCAGATTCATAGAGAAAGCAGATTAGAGGTTTCAGGAGCTGAGAGTAGGAGGGAGGGAAGAATGAGGATTATTGCTTACTGGCTTCATACTTTCCGTTTCAGGGGATGAAAAGATTTAGAAATAGTGGCAATGGTTGTACAGCATTTGAATATAATTAATGCCATTGAGTTACACACTTAAAAAAAGTTAAAATGGCAGTTTATTTCATACATATTTTACCGCAATAATAAAAGCAGTTAGTGTGGGGAAAAAAACAAACACAACACATTTTACATACACACACAAAATCCCCAAATGAAACAGAAATAGTTTTTCTTTAAAAAGAGAAAAGAAGGAAGGGAGGGTGGGAGAGAAGAAGCGAGGGAAGGAAGGAGAGAGGTAAGAAGAGAGAAAGGAAGGAAAGAAAAGAAACAAAGATCTAGTATTATCACAGGGCCCACATTCCCTTTTGCCAGCGATAGGTTGAAACAACCCGTGGCTCCTCATGCCCCTGGAGGCATCTGAGTTACTGTTTGCGCCTGCTCATGTAGAGGGTACCTGTGGAACAGAGGCCAGCATTATTTAGGGGATGGAGAGGAGAGACTGCCAAAGCCCTGCAGAGACAGATCAAAAGAAGTGTGGTTTTCTGGGACTGAAAACTCAGTGGCAGCAGCCCCTGCCTCACATACCGGTGGGATTTTAATTCATAGAGGTGACTGATGCCAGAGAGACTAACGGCATTGAAAGAATAATTTATCCCCGTTTCTTGAGAGGAGGGGCATGCCACGCCACGCAGAGCCAAATGCAGAAGCACCAGGTTTGGTCAGGAGGCAGGAGTGAAGGGAAGGCTTAAACCAGAACGTTTATTGGCGTTTCGGCGGGATAGGCAAGGCAGTGCAGGAAAACAGTTTGGGACTGGCTGGTTTGAATAATCCCGGGGGGCTTCGGAGATTAGGGGTGTCTCTAGGGGTTCTCTGGTATGTAGCCTTGGGTTAATTTAGGGCAGGGGAAGTAGTGGCTTTTTGTTAGATAAAGGGGATAGTTAGAGGTCTGGACTTGGGACTTGTTGGAGGGTTTGTAATAGAATTTTTCTGGTGCCCACACCCGAAAAGGAAAGTTGTCAACAAGTTTGGCTGTTCGTTGGGTCCTGTGACTAACGGATGCCAAATAGACAAATGCAAAATCGAAGGAAACAGAACAGACCCTCTCCACCTGGAACATTTTCCAGGCAGCCATTTCTGAGGGCCATGTGTGTCCTGAGCCACAGCTGTGTTTGGCATAATAGCAGCTTCCTGGCATGAAAGGGCCCAAAAAAAGACATCAAAAACACTACATCTGCAGTAGGCATCTGTAACCTTTGCCTAGGGAAAATCGTCCACTTACAGCACCCCGATGCGGCTTTGGAGAGCCACCTTTCTCAACCCAGCCAGGAAGCTCATGCCAATGTGGGACCAACTTCTCAAGCCTAGAATGTTAGGGGTGCCCATTCGACTTCAGCCTGACCAGTCAGCATATCCTACTGGCTTGGCCTGATGACTCCAGCTGGGCCAATGAGAGCTGTCCCTGGGACTTTGGCTAGAATTTACCAGGAATGTGGTAAGAGGTGTGCCTTTCTGTTGGAGTTCCCAAACTGTAAAGATGTCATCCTGGATGTGGGACTGGGAGGGGAGCCTGCCTGAGGATGAAGCCACCGGAGAGGAGAGTGCAGGCAAGAGAAGGAAAGAAGCTGGGGTTTTGGAATTAATTGTCCGAGGCTCTGGATCCTGCTGTGCTGTCAGCCACATCCTGGACTTAGCAGTCATATAAGCCAGTTACTTCCCTTTTATACTTAAAAGGCAAATTGCAAAACAGTAGCCATAGTATGCTATGTTTATGTAGAAAACAAGGGGGAAAATGATTCGGGTATGTGTTAGCTAGCATGTTCGTTTAAACTTTTCTAATAAATAAGCTAATAATCATAAATACCTGTCGGGAGTGGGAACGGGGTGGATAGGGGGAGGAGTCATAGAAATAGTTAACTGTGGCTGGGTGCAGTGGCTCATGCCTGTAACCCCAGCACTTTGGGAAGCCAAGGCAAGCAGATCACTTGAGTCCAGGAGTTCGAGACCAGCCTGGCCAACATGACGAAATCCCATCTCTACTAAAAATACAAAATTTAGCTGAGCATGGTGGTGTGTGCCTCTAGTCCCAGCTAGTGCGGAGGCTGAGGTGGGAGAGTTGCTTGAACCCGGGAGGCAGAGGTTGCAGTGAGCCGAGATGGTGCCATTGCACTCTAGCCTGGAGGACAGGGTAAGTCTCTGTTTAAAATAAATAAATAAATAAAAATAATGGACTGTACAGTTTTATATTTTTTGACATTTGAACATGTGAGAAGGCTACCTATTCATAATATTAAATACAGACATTTTTATTTTTTATAGAGACAGAGTCTTGCTGTTGTCTAGGTTAGTCTTGAACTCCTGGCCTCAAGGAATCCTCCTGCTTCAGCCTCCCAAAGTGTTGGGATTACAGGCATGAGCCTCTTGCTGTGTTGTCCAGATTAGTCTTGAGCTCCTGGCCTCAAGCAATCCTCCTGCCTCAGTCTCCCAAAGTGCTGGGATTATAAGTGTAAGCTAGCTGTGCTCAGCCCAGACTTTTAAAAATACAAAAAAAAAAAAAAAAAGACACCTTGAGGTTTATTTTACAAAGCCCTTAGGAAGAACAAATCCTATTATAGCAAATAAATTGAATTTTCAATGTACTATGCTAGTAAGATATTTACACTCCTAACCACTCAGGAGCAAAGTAAACAAAGAACACTGTTAAGAAACCAGGTAGGTGGGAAAAGATCTTAATTAAACTTAAAGTTATACATAGTCTGCCTTTTGTTATGTTTTCTAAGAATATGTAAGAAGCAGTCTGAGATAGTCAGTGGTAACAACAATGCTCATCCCAAAATATACAGTGTTATACACAAGGAACTTCTGCTTCCAAGTAGGATATAGTAGGTATCAGTAGGTCATTACTCCTGCTACAGCAACCAGAAACACACACACACACACACACACGATAAATTATACAGATCACACACACACATATAGACAGAGTCTCAGTCACCCAGGATGGAGTGCAGTGACCATCTCAACTCACTGCAGCCTCTGCCTCCCGGGTTCAGGTGACTCTCCCACCTTAGCCTCCCCACTAGCAGGGACTACAGGCACTAAATTTTGTATTTTTAGTAGAGATGGGGTTTCACTATGTTGGCCAGGCTGGTCCTGAACTGCCTTGGCCTTCCAAAGTGCTGGGATTACAGGGATGAGCCGTCATGCCTGGCCCAACTCATATTTTTAAAGACATCAGAACATGAGAGGGCAGTGAGATCAGAAACAGAAGAGCCCATGCTAGGTGAGCTGGGATTGTTGGTCATTTTTCTCCCTGGGTACATTTGTCAAGGCCAAAGATTGAGTGTAGTTTACACTGAACTTTTGATGGCCTCTCAGGCTATTGTTACAGATTAGAATCTAAAAGAGCCAGATAAGAGGCTCTTTTTCCTGTGGGATATTTGCTGAGTGCTGGGGTAGATTGAGGGCTGGGGCTCCAGGTGCGGTGGGGGCAGTGGCTGCTAAGCTGGAGACCTAGGCTGGAAAGGCAGAGTAAGAGCTCCTGCATTTTTTTATTGTTTAGAATATGGAGTCCCTCTGAAGGGAGGGGCCTGCAACAAATACACGACAGGTCTCACTCTCAAGATAGTTAAAAACAGAGGTGGACCACCTGTAAGTAAAGCTGCAATTCACCATGAAATCAGCTCAATTTCTGATTGGATAGAATTATCATCCCTTTAAGCTACATTGGCTAACAGAAAATAGAATCAACCATTCAGGGGAAAATACTAACTTCGACCTTTAAGGTTCTTTTATACACAATGTTTGGCATACAATAAAAGCGTGTAACTCAGCCAGGTGCAGTGACTCTCACCTGTAATCCCAGGACTTTGAGAAGCTGAGGTGGATCACTTGAGGTCAGGAGTTCAAAACCAGCCTGGCCAATATAGTGAAACCCCATCTCTAATAAAAATACAAAAATTAGCCGGATGGGGTGACGCACACCTGTAGTCCCAGCTACTCAGGAGGCTGAGGCAGAAGAATCGCTTGAACCCAGGAGGCAGAGGTTGCAGTGAGCCAAGATGGCATCACCGCACTCCAGCCTGGATGATAGAGCGAGACTCCATCTCAAAAAAAAAAAGAAAATGTCTATAAGTACAAAAGGATAAAACAGAACAATGTTAACAATGAAGTTCTTGTTTAATGTCTCCCTAGAATACAATATTTAGCCAAGAAGATCGTTCACATAATCTTAACATGTTTGTTGTAGAAAATAAAAGGGAATTTGTTGATTTAAATTATAAATAAACTCATTTTTGTAAATCATATTATATAAATTCCTGTTAGAATCCTGGATCTAGTTTTTTCTTCACAGATTGCAAGTAACATAAAATAAAGCTTCTACCAGATTTGAATCTAAATACCACCCTCACTTTACAATTCTGAATTTTGGTTTCCACATTTGTAAAACAGAGATAGTAATACGTGTCTCATAAATTTAGTATGAAGATTAAGTGACATAAGGCCTTTATGGTATAATGCCTGGTACAGAGTAAATATACATTATTACTGCTGTTATTACTTTTGGAGACAGGGTCTCATTCTGTTGCCCAGGCTGGAGTGCAGTGGTACCATCATGGCTCACAGTAGTCTTGAACTCCTAGGCTCAAGTGTGCCTCAGCCTCTTGTGTAGCTGGGAATACAAACACATGCCACCAGGTCCAGCTAATTAAAAAAAATTGTTTTTGCAGAGATAGGTTCTCACTATGTTGCCAGGGCTGGTCTTGAACTCCTAGCCGCGAGCGATTCTCCTGCCTTGGCCTCCCAAAGTGCTGGGTTTATAGATGTGAGCCATTACACCCAGCTTTGGTAAATTATTAATTTTTCCCCAGGCATGCATCTGTACCATGTTACAGGAATCAACATAGGGAGTATGAGGGAATCGACGCCCATTAAATGAGATGAGATTAAATGAGATAATGGATGTAATTTTCAGTAAAGTCTTTGTAAATGGTGACCTTTATTATTATAACAACATAATCTCAGTCTACCAAATCAGGTGTGCAACAAACTATTTACTTGAACATATTCACTTGTGTTTTGAGTTCCCAGTCTGCTAGAGTAACAGCAGATTAATCTTAGGTATGTGAGGTTTGTTTGTTTCTTTCGTAGAGACTGGGGTCTCACTGTGTTGCCCAGGCTGGTCTCAAATTCCTGGCCTCAAGCAGACCTCCCGCCTTGGCCTCCCAAAGTGTTGGGATGACAGGCGTCAGCCACCATGCCCAGCCCAAAATTTGGAGTTGTCGTTCCTTCTTGCTGGATAGTTCGTGGGTTCTTAGGGTCTTACCTTGTGCTAAGGTGTGAGAGGAAGGGCAATCGTTCCTTACTATCATCTTTCCTCATAGGTCACATAGAAGTGGCCTGTTCTGTGCATATGCCTTCTTGAGGCCTGGGCGTCCTCCCTCCACTTCTGTTCACAGCCCAGGGGGCCATGGGAATCTTTCTGTTGCTTCAGTGTCAAACAAGGGCATGGACATCTTAGAGTGCCTGTGGTGCTGCCAACCAAAACACCCTCGATGCAGTGCCATCTCTGGGGTCACGCCGTTCCCTGGCATGCAGCCCAGGAATCAGGGCCGAGGACCTTTCTTTCTTGGAGTCACCTTGTCACTGCTCTCTCATCTCAGTGCCTCACTTCTTCCCCCTGCTTCAGGGGCTTTTCATCTGGTCTCCCAGAAGAACTTAACCTGTTATTACCTATTATTAAGTATAGGTTTACTTTCACATTCAGATAATGGAATATTATCCAGCACTAAAAAGAAATGAGCTACCAAGCCACAAAGAGACATGGAGTAAAATGCATAATACTAAGTGGAAGAAGCCATCCTGAAAAGGATACACACTCTGTATTATTCCAACTAGGTGGCATTCTGGAGAAGACAAAACTCTGGAGATGGTCAAAAGATCAGTGGTTGCCAGGGACTGAGGGCAGGGAGGGATGAATAGGCAGAGAACAGAAGATTTTTAGGGCAGTGAAAATACTCTAATACTGTAACGGTGGACACATGTCCTATAGATTTGTCCACTTGTCCGTAGATTGTACAACACCAAGAATGAACCTTAATATAAACTATAGATTGTGAGTGATGATGATGTGTCAATGTAGGTTCATCAGCTGTAATAAATGTAGCATTCTGGTGGGGGAGGTTGATAATGGGGGAGGTTGTGCATGTGGGGGAGGGCATATGAAATATCTCAGTACCTTCCTTTTAATTTTGCTATGAACCTAAAACTGCTCTCAAAAAATAAAAGTCTGGCCAGGCATGGTGGCTCACGCCTGTAATCTAAGCACTTTGGGAAGCCAAGACAGGCGGATCACCTGAGGTCAGGAGTTTGAGACCAGTCTGACCAACATGGTGAAACCCTGTCTCTACTAAAAATACAAAACTTAGTTGGGTGTGGTGGTGCATGCCTGTAATCCCAGCGACTCAGGAGGCTGGGGCAGGAGAATCACTTGAACCCAGGAGGTGGAGGTTGCAGTAAGCCAAGATCACGCCACTGCACTCCAGCCTGGATGACAGAGCAAGGCTCTGTCTCAAAAAGTAAATAAATTAATTAAAAATAATCTTTGGCTACATCAGCCATTTTCTCCCTTCTCAGGCCATGGCTTAGGCTTCATCCCCAACCTCCAACTAGGTTCCTCTGACAACTTTTTTTTTTTTTTTTTTTTTTTTAACATTTCTGTGTTCCAAAATCAGGCCTCAAATTCAGGGAGGAAATTATGTAGAGGCTGATGATGGTCTTACACCCAGATCACCTTTGGTTTTCCCCAGATGGCCACTTGATGGCACCCAAGAATCTTCTTGTTCACATGATTCCTAAAATGGTTCACGTGAAATAAAGCGGGTATGATCAATGAAGGGCTTTTGATAAAACTCATTAGACGCTACGGCTGTGTTCCAGCGTGTGTTCCATTGAAGACCACAGTACTGTCATGTCTGCCTCTTTTTTTTTTTTTTTTTTTTTTAGATGGAGGTCTTACTATGTTGCCCAGGCTAGTCTTGAACTCCTGGACTCAATCAGTCCTTCTGCCTCAGCCTCCCAAAGTGTTGGGATTACAGGTGTGAGCCACTGCACCTGGCCTGTGTCTGGAATTTTTTCGCAGATAATGGAAGGGCATGATTCACAACAGTATTATTCTGTTAATTTCATCCAGATGGGAAAATACTGATCACATACATAGAAATATATGTTTACAGGCCGGGCGCGGTGGCTCAAGCCTGTAATCCCAGCACTTTGGGAGGCCGAGGCGGGTGGATCACGAGGTCAAGAGATCGAGACCATCCTGGTCAACATGGTGAAACCCCGTCTTTACTACAAATACAAAAATTCAGCTGGG
>NW_022437069.1:353765-364948 GCF_009761245.1 Sapajus apella
TCTAAAAAAAAAAAAAAAAAAAAGAAGAAGAAGAAGAAATATATGTTTACAGATGTGTAGAAATATCACCATATATAAAATATACTAACATCATCAAAGAGTGGTTAAAAGTTTTCCTACTCTAATTTGAGACATCCACCAGGCATGGTGGCTCAAACCTGTAATCCCAGCACTTTGGGAGGCCGGGGTAGGCAGATCCCTAGAGCTCAGTCAGCAGCTTGAGAACAGCCTTGGCAACATAGCAAGACTGCATCTCTACTAAAAATTTAAAAAATCAGCCAGGCATGGTGGCATGCACCTGTAGTACCAGCTACTCAGGAGGCTGAAGTGGGAGGATGGCTTGAGGCTGGGAGGTTGAGATTGTCATGAGTCAGGATCACACCACTCACTCCAGCCTGGGCAAGAAAGCAAAAGTCTGTCTCTAAAAAAAAAAAAAAAAAAAAAATAGGCTGGGCATGGTGGCTTTGGGAGGCTGGGCAGGCAGATCATGAGGTCCAGAGATCGAGACCATCCTGGCCAACATGGTGAAACCCCGTCTCCACTAGAAATACAAAAAAATTAGCCAATGTGGTGGCGTGCACCTGTAGTCCCAGCTACTTGGGAGGCTGAGGCAGGAGAATCACTTGAACGTAGGATGCAGAGGCTGCAGTGAGCCAAGATCATGCCACCGCACTGCAGCCTGGGTGACAGAGTGAGACTCCATCTCAAAAAAGTAAAAAAAAATTTTAAAAAGAAAAGAAAAAAAGAAATATCCTTGTCCTTCAATACAATGAGACACACACTTTATAGGTCAACGGGAAAGGAAGTCTGTGAAGACTTTCAGATGCAACAAGACTTTGGGGGCCGGGCGCGGTGGCTCACGCCTGTAATCCCAGCACTTTGGGAGGCCAAGGCGGGTGGATCACGAGGTCAAGAGATCGAGACCATCCTGGTCAACATGGTGAAACCCCGTCTCTACTAAAAATACAAAAAATTAGCTGGGCATGGTGGCGCGTGCCTGTAATCCCAGCTACTCAGGAGGCTGAGGCAGGAGAATTGCCTGAACCCAGGAGGCGGAGGTTGCGGTGAGCCGAGATCGCGCCATTGCACTCCAGTCTGAGTAACAAGAGTGAAACTCCGTCTCAAAAAAAAAAAAAAAAAAAAGACTTTGACTCCTGACTTTCATTATAGAATCAGCTTGTGGGGGGGGTATCAAATGACAAAATAGAATTTCAGAAACTAAATTGGTCAAGATGTGCAGAAACCTGATTCACATGGCCTAGATACTTCCCAGAGTTCTTGCACGTATAAGACGCACAGCTATCAAAGAGACTTTCTCATCTTGAAATATGAATGGGTTGGCCCAGGAGATGTCCCTCTACACTCCCAAGGGCACCCACTTAAAAGAAGTAATACATTAAATGACCTCCTACTAAATTAGTACAAAGCGTCTATAAAAAGCGTGTCCAGGCCTTATTTTCACATATCCTACCGTGGCAGATGCTGTTGGTGCTTCACCTATCCCTTGGATCCCTTTCAGCAATTCTGTCCTGTTATCCTTGTAGCTTCTGTGACCTTTGTTTCCAGTGGCTTGGACCTGAGCACACCACACCTGGTCTACTGGGGTTGCTTTGCATGCCAGCACTCAGCGGGAGCGAGAATGGGCTGAGAATGTGTGTGTCCTTCCTCCCTGTGTTCATAACCACTGACTGTTACAGGAAAGCCTGCCCATTCACTGATGTCAGCCCAGTGCCCTCATTTGCAATGGGACACTCTAAAGTATAATTTCTCCTTCAGAATTCACCTCTGCATCAGGCTGAGGCGGGGACATGGCCAACGTCGTCGCCTTGCTTGGCGACTTCCTCTTCCTTTTCTTTTCCGCATTCCTTTATTTGATTCTCCTGGGAGCACTTCCTTAATAAATCCTTTGGGATACACATCAAAGTTCACCAGAAGAAAGACTTGGTTGAAACATTGCTAATAGGGGCCACTGGCCTTGCATCCATGACTCCAAAAAGACTTCTCCAATATAGGCCTGGAGGGAGTGAAGAGATAACAGCTCTGCCCTTGAGAGAAAAGCAGGAGCTGCCAGGGAAACAGGCATTGCGATCATTTGTGCTTCATGAGGGGCAGCCACCAGGGGCGTTGGTTGTGATTCTGTTCTTCCTGCTATGGAATGGTCCTGGATCTCTGTTTTAACTTCCTCTTCAGTTGAAGGGATTGGTAATCCCAAAACAAAGATATTTCATCCATCCAAACAAGTTTGTAAAAATACACTGCCTCCTGAAGTCCTGGGCACTCACTTGGCTATAACTATAATTTTCTCATTCATCATCTCACCAGACTAAGAAAACAATGCTATTCTTTGACACAGCAACCTGCTAAGAACTGGTATGTCTTTTCTTGTCAGCTATGCTGACATGGGACTCAGAGTTACTGAAGTCAAAACATGAAATATAGTTAATTTCAGATGAGCAAAAGCTGAGAGAATTCACTTTTGTCAGACCTACACTAAAATAAATGCTCAAGCCTTCATCTGTTGATCAGGCTGAAAGGCAAAGATACCCAGTGAGGGCACTCCTTGGTATTTACCCAAAGGAGTTGAAAACTTATGTCCACATAAAACCCGTCACAGATATTTATAGCAGCTTTATTCATATAGCTGCCAAAACTTGGAAGCAACCAAGATGTCTTTCAGTAGGTGAATGGATAAATAAGTTGTGATACATTCTACAGAAAGGAATGAAGAACATCTTATATGGACTAATATAAAAGCCTATATTTTTTAAGTTTTAAAAATAATTTTTTAAACAACTATTTCAAACAAAAACAATAATAATAAAAGATTTAAAACATGTAAGGGCAGGCACAGTGGCTCACGCCTGTAATCCTAACCCTTTGGGAGACTGAGGAGAAGAATCACTTGAGCCTAGGAAGTTGAGACTAGCCTGGACAACATGGTTAGATTCCCTCTCTGCAAAAAATGCAAATAATTAGACCGGCATGGTGGTGTTCGCCTATAGCCTCAGCTTCCCAGGAGGCTGAGGTGGGAGAATCACCTGAGCCTGTGAAGTTGAGGCTGCTGTGAGCTGTGATTGCACTGTTGCACACCAGCCTAAGCAATAAGTGAAACTATCTCAAAAACAAATGAAATAAGGCCGGGCGCGGTGGCTCACGCCTGTAATCCCAGCACTTTGGGAGGCCGAGGCGGGTGGATCACGAGGTCAAGAGATCGAGACCATCCTGGTCAACATGGTGAAACCCCGTCTCTACTAAAACTACAAAAAATCAGCTGGGCATGGTGGCACGTGCCTGTAATCCCAGCTACTTAGGAGGCTGAGGCAGGAGAATTGCCCGAACCCAGGACATGGAGGTTGCGGTGAGCCGAGTTTGCGCCATTGCACTCCAGCCTGGGTAACAAGAGTGAAACTCCGTCTCAAAAAAAAAAGAAAAGAATGCATACTGTAATCATCTAGAGCTAAACTGAAAATATTATATAAAGAGGTAGAGCTAGAAAGAAATAGAGGAAATGGACTAATAAAAATATTTGATTAATTGAAGGCAGGCAAGGAGGAACAGAATGAAAACAGGTGGCACAAATAGAAAACAAATAGCAAGATAGTAGATTTGAACACAGTTTTAGCAATCATTACATTAAATATAAATGGACTAAACAATTAAAAGGCAGAGATTGGCTGGGCACAATGCTCATGCCTATAATCCCAGCACTTTGGGAGGCCAAGGTGGGCAGATCACAAGGTCAGGAGACCGAGACCATCCTGGCCAACATGGTGAAACCCATCTCTTAAAAATAAAAAAAAATTGCAAGATGTGGCAGTGGGCGCCTGTAGTCCCAGCTACTTGGGAGGCTGAGGCAGGAGAATCGTTTGAATGCGGGAGGTGGAGGTTGCAGTGAGCTGAGAACGCTCTGCTGCACTCCAGCCTGGCGACAGAGCAAGACTCCATCTCTAAATAAATAAATAAATAAATAAATAAAGGCAAAGATTATCAAACTGAATAAAAAATGACCCAAATCTATGCTGGATTTTGTTTTGTTTTGTTTTAGCTTTGGGAATTTTTTTTTTTTTTTTTTCTGAAACATGGTCACACTCTGTGGCCCAGGCTAGAGTACAGTGGCACGATCACAGCTCACTTCAACCTCTGCTTCCTGGGTTTAAGTGATCCTCCTGTCTCAGCCTCCCAAGTAGCTGGGATGACAGTCATGCACCACCTCATCTGGCTAATTTTTGTATTTTTTTTTGTAGAGGTAGGGTTTCACCATGTCACCCAGACTGGTCTCAAACTCCTGGACTCAAGTGATCTGTCTGCCTTGGCCTCCCGAAGTGCTGGGATTACAGGCATGAGCCACCACACCTAGCTATGCTGTCTTAAGAGACACACTTTGAATATATAGAGACCAAAAAAGTGAAAGTAAAAGAATGGGGAAATATATATTATACAGATACAATACAAATAAGAAGACAAATAAGAACAAACAAGAATAAGAAGAGTAGGCCGGGCGCGGTGGCTCACGCCTGTCATCCCAGCACTTTGGGAGGCCGAGGCGGGTGGATCACGAGGTCAAGAGATCGAGACCATCCTGGTCAACATGGTGAAACCCCGTCTCTACTAAAACTACAAAAAATTAGCTGGGCATGGTGGCGCGTGCCTGTAGTCCCAGCTACTCAGGAGGCTGAGGCAGGAGAATTGCCTGAACCCAGGAGGCGGAGGTTGCGGTGAGCCGAGATCGCGCCATTGCACTCCAGCCTGGGTAACAAGAGCGAAACTCCGTCTCAAAAAAAAAAAAAAAAGAAAGAAAGAAAAAGAAATTTTTTTATTGTGTCTGTAGTGAACATGTGCAGACTTTTTTTTCCTTTGTCATTGTTCCCTAAACAATGCAATGTGACAACTATTTATATAGCCTTTATACTTTATTAGGTATTATAAATAATCTAGAGATGATTTAATGTTCTGTATATGGGAAAATGTGCATAGGTTGTATGCAAATACTACTCCATTTTTTATCAGGGACTTGCACATCCATGGATTTCGGTATCGGAGGGAGGTCCTGGAACCCATCCACTACGGATATCCAGGGACGACTGTATATCAAAATAAAAATTTAAACAAGGTGGGTGAAATGTGCAAAATGATACTATTGTGGGCCTTATATTTTGGTCAAGAGAGATAGTCTTTTTCTGCTGAAATGAAGACAGCAGTGGGAGAGGTGTGGAAAGGAATAGAAGTTATGGTTGAAGGAATGAGAGGACTGAGTCAGTCCTCAGATGGAACATGACAATGGCCTTGACCAATTAGGCTTCCGTGCACTGCCCTCCTGACCTGGATGCCTACATACGCTGCGTGGTGTCTTTGTCATATGGAGTTTTCTGAGCTACATCAGGTTTCCAAGCTAGTTTTCATTCTCTTGGTGTTTCTTATAATCAACACTTAAGCTCCTCTTACAGATCTAAGCTAAACACCACGTAAAGCCAAGTTTTTTTTTTTTTTTTTTTTTTTTTTTCTACAGTGTTATGGAGAAAGAGGATTAAGTTTTATAGGGGGAGAAGACAGGCGTTTAAATTTAGACCTCATGGATGAAAGCAAGCCTCACGCTGCATCTGAATCAGAAACAAGGCAGAGTCATTTCTTTATTCTAAAAGCCAACGGCTGCTCAGAGACAAGCAGATTGAACCACTTCCTCCCTGCGCAGAAATTCTCAGGGTATACACACGCACACATTTACATACGCATATGGTTAGAAGAACAAAGAAAAGAAGCAAAAAAAAAACTAATTCACTGATGATGTCATTTGCAACTTCAGAGCATAGTTATATGTCTCATATCACCTGATTTCCTCCAAAAAAGCATGTTTCAGGAGTCCAGGCAAGTCTCTCATAGCAGGAAGTTTAGGAGTTACATTGTAGACAAGCACTCATCAAGTAATCAAGTCAGGCTAGTTACTGAGGCGGGGGTGGTGCTGAAAGGAAAGGAAAGAAACAGAGAGAGATTGTTTCCTTTTAGGTTTTTTTTTCTTTTTGACACAGTCTCACCCAGCCTGCAGTACAGTGGTGCAATCTTGGCTCACTGCAACCTCAGCCTCTGGGTTCAGGTGATTCTCCTGCTTCAGCCTCTTGAGTAGCTGGGACTACAGGCACGCACCACCATGCCAGGCTAAATTTTGTATTTTTAGTTTTTTTTATTTGTTTGTTTGTTTATTTATTTACTTATTCAGAGGCAGAGTCCTGCTCTGTTGCCAGGCTGGAGTGCAGTGGTGCAATCCTGGCTCACTGCAACTTCCGCCTCCTGGGTTTAAGCAATTCTCCTGCCTCAGCCTCCCAAGTAGCTGGGACCACAGGCGTGTGCCACTACGCCCGGCTAATTTTTGTATTTTTAGTAGAGATGGGGTTTCACCATGTTGGCCAGGATGGTCTCGATCTCTTGACCTTGTGATCCGCCCACCTCAGCCTCCCAAAGTGCTGGAATTACAGGCGTGAGCCATCGTGTCCGGCCAATTTCGTATTTTTAGTAGAGACAGGGTTTCACCATGTTGGTCAGGTTGGTCTCCAACTCTTGACCTTGTGATCTGCCCACCTTGGCCTCCCAAAGTGCTGGGATTACAGGCATGAGCCACTGCGCCTGGCCCCTTTTAGATTTTTATTATGAAAAATTTCAGATGTGCACAAAAGAAGTGTGATAAACTCTTCATATACCTATCACTCAGACTCAACAATCCAATTACACTGAGTTGGAAAAAAAACTAAAAAAGAGGAAATGTGCACTTTGGAATCTAGAACAGACCACAGTTAAATTTAGCTTTACTGGCACCTTGCTTCAATTTGATTAATCAACTAATCAGAGTTCGTTTAACTTGGGTTTCCTTAACGGCATAAAGAAAGGCTGTTCACAGCTCATCATCTGCATCAAGTGTATAGGTTCCGGTGGAAGGTTCAGGCTCTGTTCCAGATTCTGTGTCTTAGCTGATTTATTTTTAATCAAGTTTTGGGGAACAAAAGGGCTTTATATTATTTTTAATTAATTAATTTTTTTTATGAGACAAAGTTTTACTCTGTCTTCCAGGCTGGAGTACAGTGTGTGACCATAGCCCCACGCAGCCTCGAAACTCCTGGGCTCAAGTAATCCTCCTGCCTCAGCCTCCTGAGTAACTGGAACTACAGATGCACACCACCACACCTGACTGCTTTATGTTACTTTCTACATTTTCTCAACAAAAGTGAGACTTAACATTTTCTAGCTCTAAGATCTGCTGTGTTTAAGATAGTGAGCAGGGTATCTGTGTGAAGAGGATCACTGGGCAAGGAGATCTCTGAACCTGGGTCCAGGGAAGAGTTCTGGGACTGGAGATCTGTTAGAAGTGACAGTCTATAAAAGTGGGAGACGATGGCCGGGCGCAGTGGCTCAAGCCTGTAATCCCAGCACTTTGGGAGGCCGAGGCGGGTGGATCATGAGGTCAAGAGATCGAGACCATCCTGGTCAACACAGTGAAACCCCGTCTCTACTAAAAATACAAAACATTAGCTGGGCATGGTGGCGCATGCCTGTAATCCCAGCTACTCAGGAGGCTGAGGCAGGAGAATTGCCTGAACCCAGGAAGCAGAGGTTGCGGTGAGCCGAGATCGTGCCATTGCACTCCAGCCTGGGTAAGGAGAGCGAAACTCCGTCCAAAAAAAAAAAAAAAAAAAAAAAAGTGGGAGACGATGTCAAGAAAAAGGGTCGGGAAGGGGAGTAAGGCCTGGGTACAGCTCTGTGGAACAGTCACACTCAGGTCAGAGGAGGGACACGCAAGAGCTCAGGCATGACAGAGTCCTGGAGGAAGGGAAATAAAAGGGTCGACCGCATCAAGAGAGTGGACGGTGCTAAAGTCCTTCAGGTGAGGCAGGAGAAAGGTTTGGCACAAAGGCTGAGGGACAGAGAGAAAAACCTAATTGCAGCCAGGCGCAGTGGCTCACCCCTGTAATCCCAGCACTTTGGAAGGCTAAGCTGGGTGGATCACCTGAGGTCAGAAGTTCAAGACCAGCCTGGCCAAAGTGGCCAGACCTTGTGTCTACTAAAAATATAAAAAAATTAGTTGGACCTGGTGGTGCACACCTGTAGTCCCAACTACTTGGGAGGCTGAAACATGAGGATCGCTTGAACCCCGGAGGTGGAGGTTGCAGTGAGTGGAGATTGCACCACTGCACTGCAGCCTGGGCAACAGAGCAAGAATCTGTCTCAAAAAAAAAAAAGAGAAAAATCTAATTTCTATCCAGCTCTCCCCACCCCTCCCTCCTTGCTTCCTGCTGATCCTTTTCAATTCTGGAATCCCTGGCCTCTTGGTCCCACAGAGACACTTTTCCCCCAGTTCCCTATCATCTCCTCACCCCCGTTCCTCCTGGACTAGCTAATTCCTAGTCATTGGCCAGATCCCAACCTGAAAATCTCTTCTTGACCTTTCAGGCCAGATCTGACCCCACAGTGACACACTCTGCACTTCTCCATCCAACATCTCGGTTATCTTTGTGTATTTTCATGACTCTTTGACTGATGCCCAGTTAGCTCCATGAGGGAAGAGAGCAAGTCTATTAACAGGTGCCTAACTCAGGGTCTGGCCCAGGTGTGTTCAATAAAGAGTTTTTGGCTGGATGAATGAATGAATCGATGAAGGTAAGTAGGTGTTGACATAGTCTCAGGACTCAAGGCCAGATATTCTTTCTGGAACTGCTCAGAAGTTCTAGTTTATCATCTGCAGCTGCCATTGACAACTCTGGGTAACATCAACCATTGTGTCCCCTACTGCTGCTCCCGTGGCCAGGGTCCTGCCTAGGCCAGGCCAGCTTCGTGCTCTCCAGCCTCAGCCCGGCGCTCTTAGCATCAGACCATCTTGGGAAGAGATGCTGGGACCAATGGGGGGAAGCCAGACTGGAATGCGTGGGAGGTGAGGAACGGAGATTGTGGATGCAGACAGCTTTTTCACAAGTTTGGCTTTGAAAGGGAAGAGAGAATTAGGAGGTAGCTGCAAGGAGATTTGGGGTCAAAACAGGTTTTTTGTTTTTTGTTTTTTTTTAATTTCAAGAGAGATTTAAATATGTTGAAATGTCAGCGGGCAGGTTCTGGTCAGGAGAGGTTGAGTAAATAAGAATGGGAAAGAATACTGAGGCGAGGAGGGGCCGCTAATGAGCACCTGGATGGTAATTAGCAGGCTCCTTCTGCCTCAGGCTTGGCTGAGACCCCAGCCAGGCGGGGCAGCCCCTCCCGATCCCAGCGTTGGATGCTAGACCACCTATGCAGGGCTGGGAGGGAAATTTCTGGGAGCTGGTAGTTCTGAGTCACCGGATTGACCACCCACATCCAGCTTATAAAGCGGCTGGACAGGCCGAGAGAGAGAGAGTCAGAGACTAGGAAGATTTCTTTATTTTTAATTTTTATTATTATTGTTATTTATTATTACTTTTTTAAGACAGATTCTCACTCTGTCATCAGGCTGGAGTGCAATGGCCCAATCTCAGCTCACTGGAACCTCTGCCTCCTGGGTTCAAGCGATTCTCCCACCTTAGCCTTCCGAATAGCTGGGACTACAGGCGCACGCCACTACGCCCAGATAATTTTTTTGTATTTTTAGTAGAGATGGGGTTTCACCATGTTGGTCAGGATGGTCTCAATCATCCTACCTTGTGATCTGCCCGTCTCGGCCTCCCAAAGTGCTGGGATTATCGGCGTGAGCCACCACACCCAGCCTAAATTATTTTTATTATTTTTGAAATGGAGTTTCGTTCTTGTTGCCCAGGCTAGATTGCAGTGACGCATCTCGGCTCCCTGCAACCTGCACCTCCCATGTTCAAGCTATTCTCCTGCCTCAACCTCCGGAGTAGGTAGGATTATAGGCGCCTGCCACAACGTCCGGCTAATTTTGTATTTTAAGTAGAGACAGAGTTTTACCATATTGGCCAGGCTGGTCTCAAACTCCTGACCTCAGGGGATCCACCCACCTCAGCCTCCCAAAATGCTGGAATAACAGGGGTGAGCTACGGTGCCCAGCGGAAGCAGACTTCTTTAGCAGAGGCTGGTACTGTGGAGCCCACCCCCAGCCACACCCATGGGGGAGGGGAAGGTGCACCCTGCTTTCCTCAGGTCAACTGAGGGGGACAATGGAGAGCGGGAACAGCGGCCCCTGGAGCCAGGGAGACACAGGGATGTCTGACTCACACCTAGAAATCTACAGGCATGTGTGTGTATGTGTTGTCTGCCTGTAAGTCCACAGGGATTTGGTTTTTTTTTTTTTTTTAATTTTTTTTTTTTTGTTGTTTTGTTTTGTTTTGTTTTGTTTTTTTGTTTTGTTTTTTTTTTTGTTTTTTTGAGACGGAGTTTCACTCATGTTACCCAGGCTGGAGTGCAATGGCACGATCTCGGCTCACCGCAACCTCCGCCTCCCGGGTTCAGGCAATTCTCCTGCCTCAGCCTCCTGAGCAGCTGGGATTACAGGCACGCGCCACCATGCCCAGCTAATTTTTTGTAGCTTTAGTAGAGACGGGGTTTCACCGTGTTGACCAGGATGGTCTCGATCTCTTGACCTTGTGATCCACCCGCCTCGGCCTCCCAAAGTGCTGGGATTACAGGCTTGAGCCACCGCGCCCGGCTTTAATTTTTAATTTAAAAAAAAATTGAGATGGGATATCTTGCCATGTTGCCCAGGCCAATCCAGAACTACTGGACTCAAGCGATCCTCCCACCTTGTCCTCCCAAAGTGATGGGATGACAGGCGTGAGCCACCGCACCCTGCGTACGTACTCTTCCCTCAGAATTACATTTTTGGGATTCATCTATGTTTCATGTATCAGTAGTTCATAATATTACACTATTAAATTTTATTTTATTTTTTGAGACAGAGTCTTGCCCTGTCACCCAGGCCGGAGTGCAGTGGCGTGATCTCAGCTCACTGCAGCCTCTGCTTCCCGTGTTCAAGCAATTCTGCCTTAGACTCCCTAGTAGCTGGAATTACAGGCACCTGCCATCATGCCTGGCTAATTTTATATTACACTATTAACTTAAAGCTCACTGAAAATATTGTTAAATTCCCCTCCAGAAAAATGTGATCATGTTTTTAAATTTTTTTACATTAAAAAAATTTTTTTTTAGAGATGAGGTCTTGCTATGTTGCCAGGCCGTTCTTTTTTTTTTTTTTTTTTTTTTGAGACGGAGTTTCGCTCTTG
>NW_022437069.1:365048-374484 GCF_009761245.1 Sapajus apella
GCCTCCCAAAGTGCTGGGATTACAGGCGTGAGCCACCGCGCCCGGCCAGCCAGGCCGTTCTTAAACTCCCAGGCTCAAGCGATCCTCCCACCTCAGCCTCCTGAGTAGCCGGGACCACATGCACATACCACCACACCTGGCTAATTGTAGCATTTTTTGTTGAGATGGGGTTTCAACATGGTGCCTAGGCTGGTCTCTAACTCCTGAGCCCAAACAATCCTCCTGCCTTGGCCTCCAAAATTGCTGGGATTACAGGCGTGCACCACGGTGCTCGACTATGCTGGGCTTTGAAAAAGGACAGATGGGCCGGGCGCGGTGGCTCAAGCCTGTAATCCCAGCACTTTGGGAGGCAGAGGCGGGTGGATCACGAGGTCAAGAGATCGAGACCATCCTGGTCAACATGGTGAAACCCTGTCTCTACTAAAAATACAAAAAAAAAAATTAGCTGGGCATGGTGGCGTGTGCCTGTAATCCCAGCTACTCAGGAGGCTGAGGCAGGAGAATTGCCTGAACCCAGGAGGCGGAGGTTGCGGTGAGCCGAGATCGCGCCATTGCACTCCAGCCTGGGTAACAAGAGCGAAACTCCGTCTCAAAGAAAAAGGACAGATGAAGGTCCGTCAAATGTGTGCATTCCAGATGTGGGTGACAAGCGTGAGAGAGAGCGGCTGGCCGTTGGTCTAGATCCGTGGGTCTCACTGAGGGTGATTTTCCATCTGAGGGGTTGTTTGGCAATGTCTAGAGATATTTTTGATCATCACAACTAAGGAGTATTTCTAGTGAGGGTCCTCTACTGGGCAGAGGCCAGGGGCCAGCGGGCTGGGAGGCCTTGGAGGTTTAAGAGAATTAAGAATTGAAACAGTCATCACAGAAGTGGGGGGCCAAGGTGATACACAGCAGGTTGCCGAGTGTGGTGACGGCCACAGGCAAGATGTAAGAAAATGAAGGGCCCAGATGTGGAGCCAGGATAGATGCCTGGAGGCCATTCAGGGGGAGGGGGCTACGATGGGATCCCCTATAGAGCCTGTGTGCACTAGTGTCCGTGACCCCGGCCCCTCAGCAAAGCTTTCCTGAAACCTGGAGTGGCACCAAGGATGCCACTGAAACCCTGGGAACGGCTCCATCTTTTTTTTTTTTGAGACGGAGTCTCATTCTGTCGCCCAGGCTGGAGTGCAGTGGTGTGATCTCAGCTCACTGCAACCTCTGTCTCCTGGGTTCAAGCAATTCTCCTGCCTCAAGCCTCCCAAGTAGCTGAGATTACAGGCAGGTACCACCACACCCAGCCAATTTTTTTTTTTTTCTTGAAACCAAGTGTCACCCTGTTGCCCAGGTTGGGGTATAGTGGTGCGATCTTGGCTCACCGCAACCTCCGTCTCCCACGTTCAAACGATTCTCCTGCCTCAGCCTCCTGAGTAGCTGGGATTACAGGTGCCTGCCACCACATCCAGTTAATTTTTGTATTTTTAGTAGAGATGGGGTTTGACCATGATGGCCAGGCTGGTCTCGAACTTCTGACCTCGTGATCCACCTGTCTCGGCCTCCCAAAGTGCTGAGATTGCAGGCATGAGCCAGCACGCCCAGCTCAATTTTTGTGTTTTTAGTAGAGATGGGGTTTCACCATGTTGGCCAGGCTGGTCTCAAACTCCTGACCTCAGGTGATCTGCCCACCTTCGCCTCCCAAAGTGCTGGGATTACAGGCATGAGCTGCTATGCCCAGCCAGTTCCATTTTCTTTATTGCTATAGGTCTTAGCGGTCACTTGTCCAAACACATTCCTCACTGGCCCATGTCAGATGAGTCAGTTCCTTCACTGGTGATGGCCCAGTGACTGCAGGGAGCACTCAGCCTCCATGGCTCTGATTCTGCCTTAACAAAAAGGGAGCCCTTCTGAGTTGACCTTGTGGGTGTCATTGAGCATGGCTTCAGCTCCACTTGTTCCTGGCTACTCCTGCACAGGTCTGAGAGGTGAGGAATCTGGGAGACAGCTCTCAGAGCTTGTTACAGAAACCAGGGTGGCAAGCAACAGACGCTGACCCTGACCCCAAGGGAAATTCATACAAAGGATATGGGTCCCTCACACCATGGAAGGGGAAATTGAAGAGCCTGTTCTGGAGAAGACAGAAAACAGGGAGGCCGTGGAGACCTAGAAGCTAGAACCAAGTGTCTCATGCGGCCACACAGTAAGGATGTGTCAGCCCAGCCTCTTCTTGGCCTTTGCCTCCCTCTGTTAAAGGGGCAGAGTCTGAGTGCCTAGGTGGTCCCGGAGCCTTCCCTCTCCAGCCTCCCTGCTGCCCCGTGGAGGACAACCACCATTTCCAACTCCCCTAGATACTCCAAGTGCCATTTTCAGGATCTCAGAAGACGCAGGACTGAGAAAACAAGCGCTCACGACGCTGACGTGTCACCTTGGCTTTATCAGCAGAATTCCAGGATGCTCAGCTCCCAGAAGACCCTCCCCCATTCCCAAGGGCCTCTTCGTCCATGATGAGGATGACAAAACTTCTATGAGTCTCAGACAGCTTTGAGGCTGGGATGGAAACAGGATTGCATAACAGTTTCAGGGGGATGCTGGACCCCCAGTCTTCAATCCCGACTCTGCAACACCTCCTTTAGCCCGTGTCTGCCTGGCTCAGCTGCAGGCCTCCTACCCTGTCTCCCTAGGACCTGCAGCTGGACCATTCCATGCTCACAGACACATGGATTACACCAGCAGGACCCTAGGCCTCTTCCTAACCTCAGATTTTTTTTTTCTAAAAGGGCAAGACGCTATTTTAGTCTCTGTTTTGCAGGGAGAAAAAAAAATCCTGTTTATCCTTATGATTCATTTTGGTGGTTTTTGGATAATGTTGTATTGATTCATGACGACTCACTCAGCGTCTGGTATGAATTAAATGAGACTTTCTCTTTTTGACGGTAAAATGAAAGATCTTAAACAAGGCCAACATTAAGAAGAGGCCTGGGGGGTATCCAAGAGCTGGAGCAATCCTGGGGACTTGAGTCAGCTCAGTGGGATGCCCTGCCATCAGCAAAGCCAGCACAGTGCCACAAGGCTCCTGGGCAATGCTGCTTGTGACCTTACGTCTGCTCCTCATGAGCACCACAGTGACCCACTGCAGGTCTGATTCCTTCCCACCATATGCCGTTCTACCTTGTAGTCATGATCCCACCTAGACAAATGGGGAAACAGAGGCAGGCAGCTGGCATGGATGTGATATCAGGAGTCAGATTTTCTCTGGTTTGTTCCAGAAAGTTTTCCACAGAATCCCAGAGGACATCCAGTGGTTCTTAACGGGGGATGATTTTGGCACCCCCAGGGGAATTGGGCAATGTCTGGCGGCATTTTGGTTGCCACAACTAGGGAGGTGCTACTGGCATCTACCTGCAATGTCAGGACAGCCTCCGCAACACAGAACAATCCAGCCCACATGTCAGTAGTGCTGAGGCTGAGGCACTGTGCCCTAACCCAAAGGGGCTCCAAATCTAAGTGATGTGTTGGTCAGGGCATTAGCGGCCCCAGTGCAAAGGCCTCTTAAGATGGCAAAACAGATTGTGTGAAAAATTATGTAATTTTTGTGTTTAAAAAGAGTAGAAGCCTGGGCAACCTAGCAAGACCTTGTCTACAAACATATTCAGGCTGAGAAAACAAAAAATAAAAGAAGACCTTGTCTTGGCCAGGTGCGGTGACTTACACTTGTAATCCCAGCACTTTGGAAGTCCAAGGCTCGTGGATCTCCAGGTCAGGAGTTTGAGACCAGCCTGGCCATTATGGTGAAATCCCATCTCTACTAAAAATACGAAAACTAGCCGGGCAGGGTGGTGCACGCCTGTAATCCCAGCTACTCAGGAGGCCGAGGCAGGAAAATTGATTGAACCTGGGAGATGGAGGTTTCAGTGAGCCAAGATCGTGCCAATGCACTCCAGTCTGGGTGACAGAGAGAGACTCTGTCTCAAAAAAAACAAAACAAAACAAAAACCCAGTCTTGCCGGGCGCGGTGGCTCACGCCTGTAATCCCAGCACTTTGGGAGGCCGAGGCAGGTGGATCACGAGGTCAAGAGATCAAGACCATCCTGGGTGAAACCCCGTCTCTACTAAAAATACAAAAAATTAGCTGGGCATGGTGGCGCGTGCCTGTAATCCCAGCTACTCAGGAGGCTGAGGCAGGAGAAATGCCTGAACTCAGGAGGCGGAGGTTGCGGTGAGCCGAGATCGCGCCATTGCACTCCAGCCTGGGTGACATGAGTGAAACTCCGTCTCAAAAAAACAAAACAAAACAAAACCCAGTCTTTACAATATGTGTGTGTGTGTGTGTGTGTGTGTATGTTATATATACATGTGTATATATATATGTATGTTATATATACATGTGTATATATATATGGCAGGTATGGTGGTTTGTGCCTGTGGTCCCACCTGCTCAGGTGGCTGAAGCTAGTGGATCCCTTGAGCCCAGGAGCTCAAAGCTGCAGTGAGTCATGACTGCCAGGCACTCCAGCCAAGGAGACAGAGTGAGACCCTGTCTCAAAATAAAAAGGATATATCTTGCCTAGATCTTGGTCTCTGTATGCCGTTCTCTACTAAAAGAAACCAGGGCTCCTGCAAAATGGCCAGTCCAAGGTTGGGGCCGCTGAACAAGGAGGGTATCCGCACTATGGAGTCTGATTAAAAGGACACAGGGGCTTATGTGAAAAGGCTCTGTCTGGCCAAACACAGGATGATTTGAGCAACAAAAAGAACAGTGCAAATATGTTAAAATCCGTATTTGTAAGTTGAAAGAGGAGCTTGTGATCAAAAGATGAAAAGGTACCTTGGCCAGGTGCAGTGGCTTACACCTGTAATCCCAACACTTTGGGAGGCCAAGTCGGGTGGATCACCTGAAGTCAGGAGTTTGAGACCAGCCTGGCCAACATGGTGAAACCCCATGTCTACTAAAAATACAAAAAATTACCTGGATATGGTGGTGGTTGCCTGTAATTCCAGCTACTCGGGAGGCTGAGGCAGGAGAATCGCTTGAACCCAGGAGGTGGAGGTTACAGTGAGCCAAGACTGCACCACTGCACTCCAGCCTGGGCAACAAGACCGAAACTCTGTCTCAAACAACAAAAAAAGATACCTCCAAATTATGTGGCTTCTAGAGGTTTCCTTTGTGGAAAAAAAAAACGGTGTTTCCATTGCCTCTTAAACCTAGACATTCCCATTTCCTTTAGTGTTAACCGTGGGGGAAGGGAAGTTTGTATCGCTGCTCTGGAAAGGGAGCCACAATGCGGGTGCACGGTGATCTCGCAGTCACCACCAAAGAAGCCGTGACTAAGCACATACTCTGGGATGGCTGCAGCTCTCCTGTGGGAAAGAGAGAAACAGAAAGAGAGAGAGCAACATGCGACCCGATGACTGCAGCCTAGATGGATATGTCTATGATACGGTGCTTCAGTTGGAATCTACTTCTTATAACTGGAAATTAATTTCAACAATAGAAAGAAGTTATTGACTCATAGTCAAGAAAACTCAACAGCACTGCAGTGCGGTCCTTGGACTAGAGTGGTCCACAAGCTTTTTTATTGGTCCGTGATGAGATATCTACATGGCTGAAGTATCCATGTGTGTGAACTTTCTTTCCTACCTCGTTGATGATGCTACAGAATAATGAGAACACCTGGGTTTAAGAGGCGTAGATGAACTACTTTTTATAAAGGATACTTCCAGTGGATGAAGCCGTATGATTCATCTTTATTGTGTGTTTCAAAAGCATCAGCCAATAAAATAACAATGAAACTGAAAATGAAAAGGGAAACTGCTGTTATTACAGACAGTTCGAAAAAACAGTGGTCTAGAGTGGTGATTCCCAGTCCTGGCTGCTCAACAGAACTACATGGTGAGCTTTGACAACTCCCAATACTGAGGCTCGTTCTCAGGGATTTTCATTTATTTGTCCTGGGGTGGGACCAAAGCATGGCTAGTTTTAGAAGCTTGCCAGGTGGTTCTAATGTGTAGCCAGCATTGAGAACCAGTGTTTTGGATTCAGGCTGGCCTCAGCTGAGGCTTCATCCAATGGTCAGGAATATCACCAAGACCTGGTGTCCTTATAGCACTAAATGGTTATATTAGTAAAGGAGAAAGAAGTCAAATCAATGGCCTCAGCTTCTACCTTAAGAAACTAGAAGGTGTTCAAGTTCTTCTGTTCTGATCTAAAAGGTCTAAAAAATAAATGTAAAGAAGGCCGGGCGCGGTGGCTCAAGCCTGTAATCCCAGCACTTTGGGAGGCTGAGGCGGGTGGATCACGAGGTCAAGAGATCGAGACCATCCTGGTCAACATGGTGAAACCCCGTCTCTCCTAAAAACTACAAAAAATTAGCTGGGCATGGTGGTGCGTGCCTGTAATCCCAGCTACTCAGGAGGCTGAGGCAGGAGAATTGCCTGAACTCAGGAGGCGGAGGTTGCGGTGAGCCGAGATCGCGCCATTGCACTCCAGCCTGGGTAACAAGAGCGAAACTCTGTCTCAAAATAAATAAATAAATAAATAAATAAATAAATGTAAAGAAACTAGAAAAAGAAGAGCAAATTCAATCTAAAGTATGCAAATGAAAGGAAATAATAAAGATCAAAGGGGGAAATCAATGAAATGGAAAACACAAGAACAACAGAAAAAAGTCAATGAAATCAAAAGCTGGTTTTTTGAAAATATCAATAAAATTGATAAACTTTAGTCTGATTATGCAAAAAAGACAAAACACAAATTGCTGATATCAGAAATGAGAGAGGAGACATCACTACAGATTCTATAGACATTGAAAGGATAAAAAGGGAGCTTTATAAACAACTTTATGCCAACAGTTTCAATAACTTAGATGAAATGGATAAATTCCTTGAAAAACTTAAACTACCAAAGATTACTCATGAAAAAATAGGTCATTTGAATAGCCTAATATTAATTAAAGAAACTGAATTTATAGTTAAAACCGTTGTCACAGGCTGAGCACAGTGGCTCACCTGTAACCCCAGCACTTTGGGAGGCCAAGGTGGACGACAGATCACTTGAGGTCAGAAGTTCAAGACCAGCCTGGCCAACATAGTGGGAACTCTGTCTCTACTAAAAATACAACACAAAAAAAAAAAAAAAAAAAAAGAAAAGAAAAAAAATTAGCCAGGCATGGTGGCGTGCACCTGTAGTACTAGCTACTTGGGAGGATGAGGCAGGAGAATTGCTTGAATCCATGAGGCAGAGGTCAGTGAGCTGAGATTATGCCACTGCACTCCAGCCTGGGCAACAGTGAGACTCGGTCTCAAAAAAGAAAAACAACAACTTTGTCACAAAGAAAACCACAGACCTACAATCTAAGCCAGAAACCTGTGCCCAGCATGGGGTGGGAGGAGGGTGCCAGCAGCAGAGTCTGGAAGGCAGGCAGCTCCTCTGGCCATGAAGTCCAGTCCACTCCAGGCTAACTTGGAGATATTGCAAGGAGATGTTGGATAAATCCAAAACTACAGTTAAATGCCAACCAACAGTCTCTTACCCATCTGTCCCTACGGAAGTGCTTCAAGATGTCCCAACAATCCAATAGGGCTTTCATTTTAATTTCTTTTTTAATTTTTTTTTTAATTTTCCACCTAAATTTCAGAGAATCATTTTATTTTCTTGAATCAAATGTGAGCCTGGTGGGTAGACGCCTCTGAGCACTGACTTTTAGGAAAAACGAAGCCACACTGTGAAATAGACTTTTGTAGCTCATACCAAACCTCTGATAACAGTGCGCTGGTGTGGCCACAACTTTACTCTGGTATTAAGTGGCAGTCCCTCCTCATCTGAATATTGGTGAAACCTTGGCTGGGAACAGCTTGGAGGAGTCAGTCCTAGTCCAGGCCCCCTTACTTTGTCATTGTCCTGTGCTTTGTGCACTGACAGGTTTCTGTGTCCTAAGATGGCCACCCATCAGACTTGTCACCATGTCTACGCCAACCTACTAATGACCTGAGCTTTTGGTCTTGGTTTCTGCAATTGCTTGTATTTCTATCTCTAAAGTAGAGTTCTCATCTCTCTTTTGTGGCTTTCATGATTTCTCTATTTGTTACTGTAATGTTGCAATGCAGCCTGTTGACCCAGCTGCACTGCAGTGCACCATGGAAGGCCCTCCTCTCCGGGCTGCCGTGGTGGGAGATGGGGGAAGAAAAGACCCCAGACTCAAGGGAGCAGGTACTTACAGGCAGGGGAAAGGGATGCGGTCATCTTCATAATGTTTTCTTTAAACTGGATGATAGGGACATGGGTGTTTTACATTCTTCTTTATGTCTTTTGTATGTTATATTTAATAATCACTTCTTTTTCTGAGATGGAGTCTCTCTCTGTTGCCAGGCCAGAGTGCAATGGTGTGATCTTGGCTCAGCAAAACCTCCGCTTCCTGGGTTCAAACGATTCTCCTGCCTCAGCTTCCTGAGTAGCTAGGATTATAGGCACCCTCCACCACACCTGGGTAATTTTGTATTTTTCATAGAGATGGGGTTTCTCCATGTTAGTCAGGCTGGTCTCGAACTCCCGACCTCAGGTGATTTGCCCGCCTTGGCCTCCCAAAGTGCTGGATTACAGGTGTAAGCCACTGCGCCCAGCCCACTTTTTTAATTAACAAAAAGTCAGTATACATGAATATTAAAAAACAGTGCTGGGCAAAATTCACACCATGCTGTGGTGCAGAGACTACCTCCTCCCTAGCCAAGAGACCCCCTGTCCTTCCAGAGAAGTCATGAGGTGAATAGTGGCGCCTTAGACTGGGCCCTTCACTGCTGCTGGACTCTTTGCAAGCGGGGTCAGAGTCCTGGGAAATGCAGCCTTTGGCACAGAGAATGAAGCTTGGGCGTTTTGTGTGTACTCTCAGGTTGCAGATACCATACATAGACTCCGTCAAGAAGTGTGTTGGGGGCTGGGTGCAGTGACTCATGCCTGTAATCCCAGTACTTTGGGAGGCTGAGGTGGGAGGACTGCTTGAATCCAGAGGTCAAGGCTGCAGTGAGCCATGATTGTGCCATTGCACTCCAGCCTGGGAGACAGAGCGAGACCTTCTCTCCGAAGGAAAAAAAAAAATAGAAGCATGTTGAGGCTTCTCATTGATCTGAAAAGGGAGTTCATGATAAATATGTTTGGGCTGGAAAAAAAAACAAACAGGTACATAAACAAACAAAATAAAAAATCCCACCCTTGTGCCTTGGTCCTTGGGTGACCAGTGAAATATTCCATCGCCAGGGCTGGGCGCGGTGGCTCAAGCCTGTAATCCCAGCACTTTGGGAGGCCGAGGCGGGTGGATCACGAGGTCAAGAGATCGAGACCATCCTGGTCAACATGGTGAAACCCCGTCTCTACTAAAAATACAAAAAATTAGCTGGGCATGGTGGCGCGTGCCTGTAGTCCCAGCTGCTCAGGAGGCTGAGGCAGGAGAATTGCCTGAACCCAGGAGGC
>NW_022437069.1:374584-377792 GCF_009761245.1 Sapajus apella
AAAAAAAAAAAAAAAAGAAAAGAAATATTCCATCGCTATGGAAGGAGAGAAGATGGGATCCTGGGGGACAACCAGCACTCCGTCCTACACTTCCTAGCAGCCTGCTCTACCGCCCTGGGGGCCTACTCCCTTCCCCACACCAGCTGTTGTAAACCTTCTCTCAGCTCAGCACCACCCCGCATCCCTCTGCCATTACTCTTAGCAAAAACCCTCTCTATGCACAGAACGAAGAGAATCCATCACACGAGAGTTCCTTCAACTTCCTGCTGTCTCCCTCCCCACCCTCACCAGATGCCCTACTTGAATGCCCATCCTTTTCTCTCCAAGGCCAGACCCTGCTCCTGGCTCTCAATTCCACCCCTCCTATTGGCCGAGAACGACAAAACCAGGTCTCTCCCCGTTTCCAGACTCTCCCCGAAGTGTGTCAGCATTTAAACATGCTCAAGTCTTTTCCATGAAAAATGTTCCCTGGGGCCAGGCGTGGTGGCTCAGGCCTGTAATCCCAGCACTTTGGGAGGCCCAGGTGGGCAGATCACTTGAGGTCAGGAGCTCCAGATCAGCCTAGCCAACATGGTAAAACCCCATCTCTACTAAAAATACAAAAATTAGCCAGGTGTGGTGGTGCATGCCTGTAGTCCCAGTTACTAGGGAGGCTGAGGCACAAGAATCACTTGAACCTGGGAGGCAGAGGTTGCGGTGAGCAGAGATCATGCCACTGCACTCCAGCCTGAGTGGCAGAGCAAGACTCTGCCTCTGTCTACCTCAGGTTCTGAAGGAAAACTCAACCTCGTCTTTGGTTCCCCCACAACAGTTGACCACGCCCCAATGCGGGGTCATTAGACTTTGCCAGGGGTCCTGGGGGCTGTCTAGGCTGGGGTCTTGCCAGGACTGGCGCCCCCTCTGCCATCTTGCCTCCACCTGGGCGCCTCCCGCTTTACCAAACTCCTCCCTATTGTCTGAAGCATCTTCCCTCCTCTGAATCTTTTTTCTTTTCTTTCTTTTTTTTTTTTGAGACGGAGTTTCACTCCTGTTACCCAGGCTGGAGTGCAATGGCGCGATCTCGGCTCACCGCAACCTCCGCCTCCTGGGTTCAGGCAATTCTCCTGCCTCAGCCTCCTGAGTAGCTGGGATTACAGGCACGCGCCACCATGCCCAGCTAATTTTTTGTATTTTTAGTAGAGACGGGGTTTCACCATGTTGACCAGGATGGTCTCGATCTCTTGACCTTGTGATCCACCTGCCTCGGCCTCCCAAAGTGCTGGGATTACAGGCGTGAGCCACCGAGCCCGGCCCCTCCTCTGAATCTTGAGCCCTGCTAACACCCTGGCCCTCCAGAAGATGGAACTAGTGGCACGTGCCTGTAGTTCCATCTACTCAAGAGGCTGAGGCAGAGGATGGCTTGAACCTAGGAGTTCAAGGCTGCTCACTTTCTTGAGCCCTGCAGTGAGCCATGATTGTGGCCTGCACTTGAGCCCACGAGACAGAGCAGGGCCCTGTCTCTTAATAAACAAACAAACAACAAAACGGAAACTAGGGAAAACACAGTTTCACGAAACTCCCTGGAAATGAGAGAGCTGCCTAACACCTTGGATGAGAAATAGCCATTTGAACAATTAATTTGTGATTTAGAATGGGAGAATTTTGCCACATTTAGTTTCTACAAAGAAGCAAATGCTTCCATTTCTCTTTTGAGCTTTATTCAACATTCAGAAAGCCTGGGCAATATGGCGAAACCACACCTCTACAAAAAAGTTTAAAAAAAAAAATTACAGGTGGTGTGCACCTGTATTCCCAGCTACTTGGGAGGCTGAGGTGGGAGGATCACTTGAGCCCAGGAGGCAGAGGTTGCAATGAGCCAAGATCACACCACTGCACTCCATCCTGGGAGAAAGAGGCAGAACACATCTTAAAAAAAAAAAAAAAGGGAATCTAGAAGAAGAAATCTACCCATCATCACTGGCCCCACATCTAAGCAGCTGCCTTTCAGAGATAGTCTCTCTTGGCTGGTGATGAACCTGAGGAAACGTGTTCTCTTTCCGGGTCCACAAGGGGACGTGGGTTTTTTTTTTTTTTTTTTTTTTAAGATGGGGTTTCACCATATTGGTCAGGCTCGTCTCGAACTCCTGACCTCAGGTGATCCGCCCACCTCAGCCTCCCAAAGTGCTGGGATTACAGGCGTGAGCCACCGCGCCCGGCTGGGGACGTGGTTTTAAGGGCAAGAACTTCCTAGCCCCATGCCCCGTTCCCATCTCTCTCCGTCTGGGAGATTTAACCGTTTATGTTTGAATTTTGAGGGTTTGGGAAGAAACTAAGAGTCACTTAGTTCCACTTCCAGTGGAAGTTCTAAGGAACTCCTTTCATTGGCCCCGGGTCTTAGAGAAGGTGGGGGTTCCTCCCAGGTTAAAAGTCCCCTTCTTCCACATCCCTTCGGACTCCATGTTTGGGTCCCCTTCCGTGAACACTCCCTTCATGGGAGCCATCTTTCTCTCTCCTGGATTTCCCCTCTGGAGTCCCCTTCCACACTGTCCCCTGGAAGCCTGTCTTCCCCTCCTAAACTCCATCTCTCTCTATTCCCTTCCACTCCGTGTGGAAGCTGCTTTCCTCTCCTGGATTCCATCCTTCTGGATTCTCTCAGTGTGAGAGATTTCCTTCTCTGGTTTCCCCCTCTGGGAACCTTCTCACTCAGTGTGAGAGTTAGCTTTTCTCTCTCCTCCTTTTTCTCTCTTTAAATAAATCACTTTCTACAAACACTTTTGAGTCCCGCATTTACTGTGCACTGTGCCGTGGTCCCCTCATTCTTGAGAGGGCAGGAGACCAAAAACCTGGAGAAGCATCCTCTCAGGGGAGCTGAAGCCACCCTGAACCCGTGAACCCCAATATTAGAAACCTCCCTGGTCCTTCGCTGAAATTCAAGAAGGTGTCTTGAGCGACAGGAAAAGCTGTTCCCAGAGCTGTCCCTGAAAACACGTAGAATGTTTTTGGCAAAATCTTGGCCATATTAAATCAAGGAAACTGCATATTTTAATTAGGTTCTTCCTGAGCCAAGTTTTTGCATAGGTTTTCAGCAGTGTCAATGCATGATGTATAAGGAGAGAGCCTTTATGTCAGGAAGAGGTTGTATGAAGATACTGATGCAACACACTGCATGTAGAAAAAGCTTTTCACCCTGAATCATGTAGAACAGAAACATCTTTTTTTTTTTTTTTTT
>NW_022437069.1:377892-386525 GCF_009761245.1 Sapajus apella
TCCTGAGTAGCTGGGATTACAGGCACGCGCCACCATGCCCAGCTGATGTTTTGTATTTTTAGTAGAGACGGGGTTTCACCATGTTGACCAGGATGGTCTCGATCTCTTGACCTCGTGATCCACCCGCCTCGGCCTCCCAAAGTGCTGGGATTACAGGCTTGAGCCACCGCGCCCGGCCAGAAACATCTTTTTACTATCTCATTTCACAGTCATGTGAAATTTATCTTTAAGCCTTAGGAATGTGCATATATTTTTATATATTTGTAAAATCTGCAACAGGGAGCACAAAGCATTAGGAGAGCTACATTCAGGCTCTTCCCCAGGACTTCCAGGAGCACCTCTTTTTGTGGGGTTTCCTTAACATAGAAGCCTTTTTCTTTTTAGTTTTAAGAAAAATTTAATTTTTGTTTCGCTTTGTTTTCAGATGGAGTTTACTCTTGTTGCCCAAGCCGGAGTGCAATGGTGCGATCTCGGCTCACTGCAACCGCCACCTCACGGGTTTAAGTGGTTTTCCTGTGTCAGCCTCCTGAGTAGCTGGGATTACGGGCACACACCACCATGCCTGGCTAATTTTTGTATTTTTAGTAGAGATGGGGTTTGACTATTTTGGTCAGGTCAGTCTCAAATTCCTGAACTCAGGTGATCCATCCACCTCAGCCTGCCAAAGTCCTGGGATTACAGGTGTGAGCCACTGCACCCGGTCCTTATTTATTTATTTATTTATTTTTATTGAGACAGAGTCTCGCTCCGTCGCCAGGCCCGAGTGCAGTGGCGCAATCTCGGCTCACTACAACCTCCGCCTCCCGGTTTCAAGCAATTCTCCTGCCTCAGCCTCCTGAGTAGCTGGGACTACAGGCGCGTGCCACCATGCCCAGCTAATTTTTGTATTTTTATTAGAGATGGTGTTTCACCATGTTGGCCAGGATAGTCTCGATCTCTTGACCTCGTGATCCACCCGCCTCGGCCTCCCAAAGTGCTGGGATTACAGGCGTGAGCCACCGCGCCCAGCCTGTATTTATTTTTGAGATAAAGTCTCCTCATTGCCCAGACTGGAGTGCAGTGGTGTGATCATAGCTCACTGCAGCCTTGACCTGGGCTCAAGTGATCCTCCCACCTCAGCCTCCCAAGAAGCTAGGCTACAGGGTGTGCCACCATGCCTGGCTAATTTTTTAATTAGATGGGGGTCCTGCTTTGTTGCCCAGGCTGATCTTGAACTCCTGCGCTCAAGGAATACACCCACTTCAGCCTCCTAGAGTGCTGGGATTACAGGTGTGAGTCACTGAATCCAGCTAAAAATTTTTTAAAGACTTAATTTTTTTTTTTTTTTTTTGAGACAGAGTTTCGCTCTTGTTACCCAGGCTGGAGTGCAATGGCACGATCTCGGCTCACGGCAACCTCCGCCTCCCGGGTTCAGGCAATTCTTCTGCCTCAGCCTCCTGAGTAGCTGGGATTACAGGCACGCGCCACCATGCCCAGCTAATTTTTTGTAGTTTTAGTAGAGACGGGGTTTCACCATGTTGACCAGGATGGTCTCGATCTCTTGACCTCGTGATCCACCCGCCTCGGCCTTCCACAGTGCTGGGATTACAGGCTTGAGCCACCGCGCCCAGCCTAAGACTTAATTTTTTAGACCAGGTTTATGTTCACAGCAAAAAGGAAGGTACAGAGAGATCCGGTGTACTCCCTGCCAGCCTGCCTGATGATTAACATCCCCTCAGAGTGGTCCATTTGTTACAATCCGAGAACCTACCCATCATTGCCCAGAGTCCACAGCGTGCATTAGGGTTCACTCCTGTTGTACATCCTGTGGGTTTGGACAAATGTGCGATGAGCTGAACCTGCCATTATCGTATCATACAGAGCAGTTTCACTGTCCTGAACAGAAGCCTTTTCTCGAGGTGTGGCCCCTGGTTTTGCCCTTTATCTGGGAACTCTCGCACCCACTGCCGCTCCCAAGAGTGGACACAGGTCAGCCCTGGGGATCTCGATGGGGACATCCAGAGACAGGGTCAGTTAGTATGGTCACCAAACTTGTTGGGAACATGGAAACAGCTGCGTGTTTCAGCAGAGGGGAGGGAGCAGCTCTGCACAGCGGGGAGAAGGGAAAAGCAGGTGAGCTGCGGAAACAGGGCAAAGAGATCTCTGTCCTGAGACAGGAACAGCTGGAGACAGAGTGAGAGGGTCCAAGTGATGGCAAGACGGGAAGACGAAAACAGGGACACAGTGGGGCGAGAAAAGATGCCACCAAGCAAGAGACGCAGACAGAGGAAGGCAAGGTTGGCCCTGCTTTGACTCCCCCGGACGTCCGTGCCCCCAGGCCTGGCTGCTCCTCAGCGCAGATTCCAGGAGCTGCCTGGCCACCCTCAGATAACCCCCCCTTTCTTCCTCTTCTTCTCCTTTAAGACAGGAGAAGGTGCCACTGCACTCCTCGCCCAGGCTGGAGTGCAGGGGCGCCATCTCGGCTTACTGCAACCTGCGCCTCTCAGGTTCAAGCAATTCTCCTGCTTCAGCCTCCAAGTAGCTGGCATTACAGGTGCCCGCCACCACTCCCGGCTAATTATTTTGTATTTTCGGTAGAGATGGGGTTTTGCCTTGTTGGCCAGGCAGGTCTTGAACTGACCTCAAGTCATCTACCCACCTCAGCCTCCCAAAGTGTTAGGATGACAGGCTTGAGCCACCATGCCTGGACTCCCTTTTCTTCACCTGGTGGAAGGGGCTCTTCCTTGTATCCAGGAAACGCCCGGTGAGTCAGTCAGCAAACAGTGCTTGGGAATGATGAGAGCTAGGGCTGCTGCTTTGGGTCTGTTCTGCTCATTTAATCATTTTGGGGGGTTTAGCGGGTGGGAAGTGGGGATGGGAATCAGGCGCGTCAGTGGAATACAATTTTCTAAGTATGTCTCTGTTCAGCCACCGGTGTTCTTTTTTTCTATCTCTCGTTATTAGTAAGTGCTGCTGCAGGAGTGCCACTTAAGCGACTGGGTTTTTATTTTTGTCCCCAAGGTAGAAAAAGTACTACCAGCCGCGCACAGTGGCTCACGCCTGTAATCTCATCACTTTAGGAGGCCGAGGCCGGAGGATCGCTTGAGCTCAAGCGCGCAAGGCCAGCCTGAGCCACGTAGCGAGACTCCGTCTTTACAAAAAGTTTCAGAATTAGCAGGGCGTGGTGTCGCGCGTGTCGCCCCACCTGCTCGGGAGGGTGGCTCCAGGCGGAGGCTGGAGGCTGCGGGGAGCCGAGATCGCGCCTCTGCACTCCAGCCTGGCGACAAAGCGACACGGTGTCTCAAGACAGGAGTAAAAATGAAAGTGCCGTCTACTTTCTGCCCGCGCTCGGGCGCTGTGGTGCGGCCGCGCACAGGCTGCCTGGGTGACCCAGCGAGGGCGAAGCCCCTCGACGCAGGTTCGGGGCGGTCCTGTCCAAGCCCTGCGCCTCACGGGTGTCCAGAAACGCGGGCCGAGCGCCAGAGCCTGGGGCGTCCTCGGTGCCGGAGCGCCGGGGATGGAGAGAGGGCGGGGGAGCCGGGCTTGGGGTGTCTGCCGTTCTCAGGGGTCCCCGGGCCCTCGTCCTTCCGCGCGGCGGGCGCACAGCGGCGGGGCCGGGGCTGGGGAGCCCCCGGCGGCGGGGAGGACGCGGCGCGGCTCCGTTCCGGGGCTACTCGCGGGGCAGCCGGAGGCCGCTGGAGTCTGGGGCGACCGCAGAGGGGGTGCGGGAGCGCGGCCAGGCCCAGCCGCCTTCTTTCCGGGTGGAGAGCGGCGCGGGGCGGGGCCGGGGTCCTGGCGCTTCCTGCTCGCCCGCGCGCCCGCCCCGCTGCCAGGCCCGGCCCTGCCCCGCCCCGGCCCCAAGCTGCGATCCTGTGGTCCTCGGGCGCCGGGCTGCCACCTCCCCAGCGGCCCCGCCAAGTTAGAGGCAGGACGGCGCTGCACTCGCGTCGCCTCACCCGAGTGACCGCCCGTGACCGTCTGCGCGTTGGTGAACTGGGCTCCCTTTCCGGGCTCCTGAAGCCTTTTTCTTTCTTTCTTTTTTTTTTTTTTTCATTTCTCCGCTCTTCTACCTCCCCTTCCTCCTCTCCCCTTTCTTTTCTTTCATTTTTTTTTTTTTTTTTTGAGACGGAGTTTTTCTCTTGTTACTCAGGCTGGAGTGCAATGGCGCGATCTCGGCTCACCGCAACCTCCACCTCCTGGGTTCAGGCAATTCTCCTGTCTCAGCCTCCCGAGTAGCTGGGATTACAGGCACGCACCACCATGCCCAGCTAATTTTTGTATTTTTAGTAGAGACGAGGTTTCACCTTGTTGACCAGGATGGTCTCGATCTCTTGACCTCGTGATCCACCCGCCTCGGCCTCCCAAAGTGCTGGGATTACAGGCTTGAGCCACCGCGCCCGGCCTCTTTTGTTTCATTTTTGAGACACTCTTGCTCTGTAGCCCAGGCTGGAGTGCAGTGACGCAATCTAGGCTCACGGAAGCCTCGACCTCCCAGGCTCAAGCGATCCTCCCGCCTCGGACTCCAGAGTAGCTGGGACTGCAGGCACGCGCCACCACACCTGGCTAGTTTTCTTTAATTGACTGATTGATTGAGACAGCATTTCGGTCTGTTGTCCAGGCTGGTCTCGAACTCCTGAGCTGAAGGGATCCTCCTGTCTGGGCCTCCCAAAGTGGTGGGATTACAGGCATAAGCCACCACATCTGGTCTTTTTTGTTTTTTTTTTTCTCAATATCGCATCACATGTAGCACCAGGGGTCCTTTAGTCTCTGCGTTTCACTGCAGGTGACATTTTCCTTGATTGTCTTTTCCTGTGGCCGACATCAAGGCTGCTTCGGGAGTCCTGGGAGACACTTTTCTCTCAAGGATCTGGTAGCTTTCACTTCGCTGTCTCAGGCACTGACTGTTGGATGTGAAGTTCAAGGTTGTCCTGATTATTAAGATCTTTGGAAGTCATCTAAGTTTGAATTTTTTCTGCATGAAATTTGAGAGAAGTCTTTATTATTATTTTGAAACGGAGTTTTGCTCTTGTTGCCCAGGCTGGAGTGCAGTGGCATAATCTCTGCTCATTGCAACCTCCCCTTCCCAGGTTCAAGCGATTCTCGTGACTCAGCCTCCTGAGTAGCTCGGATTACAGGCACCTGCCACCACGCCCAGCTAATGTTTGTCTTTTTAGTAGAGAAGAAGTTTCACCATGTTGACCAGGATGGTCTATATCTCCTGACCTCAGGTGATCCCCCCGCCTCGGCCCCCCAAAGTGCTAGGATTACAGGTGTGAACCACCACGCCTGGCCAGAAGTCTATTTTTGCAACAAGTTTGAGTTTCTCCAGGAGACAGCTTAGGGTCGGCAGTCTCGTTTTAATTGGTACAAGACGACCCATTTCAGTTCATTTTAAAGCCTTGCATTCATTTATTTGACAAATATTTGAGGACTAAGTATATGCTAGGTCGGCGCGGTTCTAAGTTCTGGGGAGACGGCAGTGAAAACACAGGCAAGCTCTTTGTCATTGTGGATTTTACAATGGTGTGTGTGGTGTGACGGAGGGAACACGTTTTTGATTACTGAGTCCCTTCCACCGGATTTATCCAGAAACTGAAAGTGCTTTTCCCTCATACTATATCTTCACGCTTTATCCTAAATGCCTGGCATTTTCCCTTGTTTTCTTTTAATCTCTCCGTTAATATCCCCCACTGGGCACCTAGGTTTCTCTTGTTTATCTTCTGCTTAATCAATTTTCTGTAAGCCTCTTCATTTCAGCTTCCAGGGACGATCTAACATGATGAAGCACCCAGTTCCCCTAGCACTGTCCTTGTCTCATCTTCCTCAGGATAGGTAATAGCTGTTTTGTAAAATCTTCGTCTAGTTCACGTGCGAGATCTATTTCAGGAAATAGGATTATCAATACAATTTTGCTGCTTGCTTCTTTTTTTTTTTTTTTTTTTTTTGTTACCCAGGCTGGAGTGCAATGGCGCGATCTCGGCTCACCGCAACCTCTGCCTCCTAGATTCAGGCAATTCTCCTGCCTCAGCCTCCTGAGTGGCTGGGATTATAGGCACGCGCCACCATGCCCAGCTAATTTTTTGTATTTTTAGTAGAGACGGGATTTCACCATGTTGACCAGGATGGTCTCGATCTCTTGACCTCGTGATCCACCCGCCTCGGCCTCCCAAAGTGCTGGGATTACAGGCGTGAGCCACCGTGCCCGGCCTTGCTGCTTGCTTCTTTTACGTTTGTGCTCAGGGCTTTCTCACTGGGATCAGATTAATTTTCTTCCTCTTATATTCAGACCTCCATGCAATTCATGTGTAAATCCAAAAGGAGCAAGTGGATGCGTAAACCCATGTAGCATGAATGTGTAAATAAAGAGAAGGAAGGAAGGAGGAAAAGAGGGGAGGGGAGAGGACAATTTAAATAGTGCGAGTGAGTCTACCCATCATTCTGTTCAGAGTGTGTGCCCAGATGAGCAGAGATGTGATGAGAGCCTATTGCTCTGTCAGTGGGTCTCACAAATGCCTCCTATACTGTGAGCATCTCATCATGTGGACTGTGACTCTCATGTCTAAAGATGTACTTTTTTGGTTGGGCGCGGTGGCTCACGCCTATAATCCCAGCACTTTGGGAGGCCGAGGTGGGTGGATCACCTGAGGTCAGGAGTTCAAGACCAGCCTGGCCAACATGGTGAAAACCCTGTTTCTACTAAAAATACAAAAAAAATTAGCCTGTAGTTACAGGCATGTGGCTTATGTCTGTAATCCCAGCTACTAAGGAGGCTGAGGCAGGAGAATTGCTTGAAACCAGAAGGCAGAGGTTGCAGTGAGCCAAGACACCACTGAACTCTAGCCTGGGCAGCAAAGCAAGACTCCACCTCAAAAAGAAAAAATGTCTATTTTTCAAACATGACCCATAAGGCAAACCAACTACTTCATCTCATGCTCAGCCAAAAAAATTGTCATCTCTCAGCCGGGCGCGGTGGCTCACGCCTGTAATCCCAGCACTTTGGGAGGCTGAGGCGGGTGGATCACGAGGTCAAGAGATCGAGACCATCCTGGTCAACATGGTGAAACCCCGTCTCTACTAAAAATACAAAAATTCAGCTGGGCATGGTGGTGTGTGCCTGTAATCCCAGCTACTCAGGAGGCTGAGGCAGGAGAATTGCCTGAACCCAGGAGGCGGAGGTTGCGGTGAGCCGAGATCGCGCCATTGCACTCCAGCCTGGGTAACAAGAGCGAAACTCCGTCTCAAAAAAAAAAAAAAAGAAATTGTCATCTCTCCTGACTTTGGAAGAAAAACTGGCAGAGCTGAATTTTTGATAAATGGTACTGGGCAGAATAGACATGTATGGGTCCTTTAAGGGATTTTCATGAGTCACTCTGACTATATGGGATAAAGTCTTACATAGAGATTTTAGAATCAATTCTCTGATAAGATGTGACCCTCTCATACTAGACTTGTCAACCACAGTGTTTGGGAGGTCATTGCCCTTCAAATTGACTAAGGTAGGCAGACACGTCTCCCTGGAGCTTCCAGTGTATAGGCCACCTGGCTATCTGCGGCATGGTTTGGTACAGACAGATGAGGTTAACCAGTCATATTCCCCTTCTCTGGAATTTGAAATTGGGAATAACCGAAAGACGAGGTGCTTATTGGAAACTAAGATTTCTCTTGTTTGTTTTCGGCTTAATAATCCAATGATACACACTGTCATTTTTGCAACACCCTATTGGCCACACAGGTAAGCCCTATTCAATACAGGAAGGAACTTCAAAGGCACAATTGATTAATTTAGCATTTGTTTAGTGCCTATGATGTGCCAGGCACCATTCTAGGTCCTGAGGAGACGGCGGTGAATGAGATCTCCACTCTCACAGCTTCCCCAGCAGGTGCCCAAGGCAGGCAATGAGTAAATATAGCAGAAGAGGAAAACAGAATGCCAGGAAGCCCTGCAGTTTTGGAGCAAAGCCATGAACTCTTTTTCTTTTTTGTTACTCTATTTGCTTCTCCGTGAACTCTTTTCACAACTATTTCCTTTTCGAAAAGCATCTCTGGGTTTGCTGTTGGGTTCTGTTTTGTGAGTGCAAGGATGGAGATGACGGGGTGGACCGTCCAGGCCATGGAGTTAGTGTGGCAGGAGATGGACCATCATAACTAAGGCCGGGCACAGTGGCTCACGCCTGTAATCCCAGCACTTGGGAGGCTAAGATGGCAGATCACCTGAGGTCAGGTGTTCAAGACCAGCCTGGCCGACAATGGTGAAATCCTATCTCTACTGAAAATACAAAAATAAGCCAGGTACAGTGGTGGGTGCCTGTAATCCCAGCCACTTGGAGGCTGAGGCAGGAGAATTGCTTGAACCCGGGAGGTGGAGGTTGCAGTGAGCCAAGATTGTACCACTGCACTCCAGCCTGGGTGACAGAGTGAGACTCCCTTTCAAAAGAAAGAAAACCCCAGGGCCGGGCGCGGTGGCTCACACCTGTAATCCCAGCACTGTGGGAGGCCGAGGCGGGTGGATCACGAGGTCAAGAGATCGAGACCATCCTGGTCAACATGGTGAAACCCCGTCTCTACTAAAAATACAAAAAATTAACTGGGCATGGTGGCGCGTGCCTGTAATCCCAGCTACTCAGGAGGCTGAGGCAGGAGAATTGCCTGAACCC
>NW_022437069.1:386625-388741 GCF_009761245.1 Sapajus apella
CAAAAAAAAAAAAAAAAAAAAAAAAAGAAAACCCAACAATAACTGATAATAGAACAGTTCTAACAATATACTGTGATAAAACTTACGTGAATGTGTGTCTCTCTCTCTAAATACCGTATTGTACTGCACTCACCTATTTTTAGACCGTGGTTGACCGCAGGTAACTGAAACCACGGAAAGCAAAACTGCGACGTGGGGGACGGCATGCCTGCTCGTGGCACATCTGTGTGTGAGAGAATTTCAACTGCAGGCCATCTGCGTAATCCAAGAGTGGGAAGAGAAAGGGGTCTCACTTTTTAGAGTTTTGTATTGTTTGGGAATGTTTTCCATGTAAAATGTTTTGTAATTAAGGCCAAGAGATAATGACAAAAAGGAAAAAATGCTACGCGTCTGACTCTCAGGAAGTGACTAGAGGGAGTGGAAATTCTACCACCTGTTATTGCTAAATCTCATTAAAATGCCCTTGAAATCAACCAAACCAACTCTCAGGCACAGCCAGAACAATGGAGGCAGAGCAGAGCTGGGGATCCTGGATCCACACCCCCAGCCCCTCCTGGTGGGAAGCGAAGAGGAGGGCTCGCTTCCCGTGGTTCCCACCTCGCCTGGCTGGAGAGGCTGATGTGGGACGAGATATGACCGTCAGTGCAGGTAGGAGGCAGAGAAGGCCGCTCCCCCGACTGGCCGGTGCTCTGGGCCCAGCCCAGGATGGGAAACTAGGGCGACAGTGCAGCCCTCCAGCATCAGGTCTGGAGTTTCCCTGGGAGGAAGGAGGAACAGATCTCACCCATGTCACCCCAAGTCATGGGGCATTTCTAGCGAGGACATACAGACCTAGGAACCAGGGAGAAAGCCTGGAGGCAGGAAACGCTGCAGATCTTTGCCCCACCTTCCTCCAGATGGCCCGAGTGACTCAGCCCTCCCCAGGGTGCGGCTTTCGCTCCGACTCCACGATTTGGCCTCCTCTCACTCACAGCTCTGTCTGCTCTCTGTGTCATTCCTCCAACTCAGGGCTGATAGTCAAAATATCAAACCACTAATAAAGCATGGACACCCGCCAGTCAGACCACACACCAGTTGGGAACAATGGCTAGAGGTGGCACATTGCCCCAAAATGTAGCGCTTGAAACAACAAACGCTCGTTACGTCACACACTTCCGGGTCGGGAGTCTGGGTGGTTCTGGCTCAGGGCCGCTCATGAAGCCGTCAAGGTGTCAGAGTTGCAACCATTTGAAAGCTTGACCAGGGCTGGAGGATCCTCTTTCTAGACGTCTCACTCACAAGGCTGTTGGCAGGAAGACTCAGTGCCTCCCCAGGATGTGGGCCTCGCCACGGGGCTGCTTGAGTATCCTCACAACATGGTGGCTGGCTTCCCCAGAGGGAGACATTCGAGAGAGAAAGGCTGAGCTGCAGTGTCTTTTATGACCTATTCTTGTGAGTTACATACCGTCACATCTGCAGCATCCTATTGGGTCATCCCTACTCAACGTGAGCGGGGCTATACAAGGTGGAAATACCAGGAGGCAAGGATCACTGGGGGATGTTTTGGAGGCTGGCTACCCCAGGCACTATATTTCTTCCCATTTAAAACTGTCTCATGGCTTCCCACTAACCTCAGGATAAAATCCAGTGCCTTACCATGATCGGCAAGCCCTGGCATGAACTGGCTCCTCCCTACCTTCCAGTCCCATTGTGTTCCTCTTTAATCATCCACGCTAAACTCCAGACACATCAACCCTCGATACATCCGTCAATATCTGAAGCGCATCCTCTCTATTTTCTGCTCCCCCTATCTAGAAGTCTCCTCACCCAGATCTTTCTATGGCCAGTTCCTTCTCATTGTTTGGGTCTCATCTCAATGTCACCTCCTCAGAGAGGCTTCGCTGACCCCCTTTTCAAACTCAGCCCTCATCCATCTGTCACTCTCTCTTACCTTGCCTCGTTCTGACCTCCTCCTAGCATTGATCCCTATCTGAAACTTACTGAACTGATTATTGCCATTCTCCCTTCGTGTACCAGTAGGAGTCTTTTTTTTTTTTTTTTGAGACGGGGTTTCCCTCAGTTTACCCCGGCTGGGGTGTAACGGGGCGAACTCGGCCCACCGCAACCTCCGCCTCCG
>NW_022437069.1:388841-402243 GCF_009761245.1 Sapajus apella
TTTGAGACGGAGTTTCACTCATGTTACCCAGGCTGGAGTGTAACGGCGCGATCTCGGCTCACCGCAACCTCCGCCTCCTGGGTTCAGGCAATTCTCCTGCCTCAGCCTCCTGAGTAGCTGGGATTACAGGCACGCGCCACCATGCCCAGCTAATTTTTTGTATTTTTAGTAGAGACGGGGTTTCACCACGTTGACCAGGATGGTCTCGATCTCTTGACCTCGTGATCCACCCGCCTCGGCCTCCCAAAGTGCTGGGATTACAGGCTTGAGCCTCTGCGCCCAGCCCAAGGAGTCTTTAATTACATGCAACAGACTGCTCGTCAATGGGTTTTAAGCTACAGATGAACCTAATAAAGGATAGGCGGCGCCTCATAACGCCTTAGAAAATCAGAGAACCAGGCTCGAAGGCCATTCACTTGGAGTGGTTCTGTCTGCTGCTGCCTCTGGGATCTGCTGTCATCCTGGCAGAAAGGGCTCCAGGCACCTGCTTCTCAGTGTCACTCAGCCTCATGCAGGAGCAGCCGACGGGTGGTGTTTAAGTCGAAGGCTATGCCCAGTTTTCAAAAGAGACGGGAAAGTTTCCGGCTTCCGCCATGAGGAGGTGTGAGTTCACAAGGTAGGAAATTCTCAAAATAGGAAGACTGTTCCCTGGGCTGGGGAAGCCATAGAACGCTGATGCTATCTGGCCTCTAGGCTTGGCAGTCCACCCTTGAGCTGTGTCGTGTCATCACCCAGCCTTCCTCCGTCCTTACACTTACTAACAGCACAACCCGGTAGCAAGCTGAGAGCTGCTTCTCAACAAGAAAACAGTTGTGAAGAGTTCATAACTTTTCTCCAAACTTCGGTGTTTTCTGCATTCTCTTGCCGTCTTGCTCACATATATACGTGTTGCCTGCTTAGTGCACCCACTGGGCAAGCTATGAGGGCAGGGATCTTGTTCGTCACCACATCCTCAGGACCGAAAGCAGGGCCAGGCACATCGTGGGTGCTCACTAAATGTTAAGGAATTGTGTACATGAAGTCCCCACATCAGCCCCTCTAGCCAGGTGAGGTGGGAACCACAGGAAGCGAGCCCTCCTCTTCCCATCAGGAGGGGCTGGGGGTGTGGATCCAGGATCCCCAGCTCTGCTCTGCCTCCATTGTTCTGGCTGTGCCTGAGAGTTGGTTTGGTTGATTTCAAGGGCATTTTAATGAGATTTAGCAATAACAGGTGGTAGAATTTCCACTCCCTCTAGTCACTTCCTGAGAGTCAGACGCGTAGCATTTTTTCCTTTTTGTCATTATCTCTTGGCCTTAATTACAAAACATTTTACCTAGAAAACATTCCCAAACAATACAAAACTCTAAAAAGTGAGACCCCTTTCTCTTCCCACTCTTGGATTATGCAGATGGCCTGCAGTTGAAATTCTCCCACACACAGATGTGACACGAGCAGGCATGCCGTCCCCCACGTCGCAGTTTTGCTTTCTGTGGTTTGTTACCTGCGGTCAACCACGGTCTAAAAATAGGTGAGTGACGTACAATAAAGTATTTAGAGAGAGAGACATTCACATAAGTTTTATCACAGTATATTGTTATAACTATTTTATTATTAGTTTTGATTGTTCATCTCTTACTGTGCCCAACTTCTGAATGAAGCCTCATCCTAGGTATGTATGTATAGGCAAAAACATAGTCTCCATCACTCTCAGTCCCATTAACTGTTTGACGCATCCCCTGGAGGTCTCGCAGTGTAGCCCCTGGGGATAAGGAGGCCTGTCGTACTTGTTCTTATCCACGTCGGGTTGAGCTGGCATTTCCAAACAGATTTCTAGAAGTTTATGTGCAGGTTTGCAGTGTTGATAGGTTCTTCCAAATGGCCCTTTGAAATATTGTACAACAGGAAGTGTCAGTTTACGGGGGCACTACTTTCCTTTTGCCACCTCTAGATAGTATCTGTTCTTTGTTTTTTTTGTTTTTTTTTGTTTTTTTTGAGACGGAGTTTCACTCTTGCTACCCAGGCTGGAGTGCAATGGCGCGATCTCGGCTCACCGCAACCTCCGCCTCCTGGGTTCAGGCAATTCTCCTGCCTCAGCCTCCTGAGTAGCTGGGATTACAGGCATGCGCCACCATGCCCAGCTAATGTTTTGTATTTTTAGTAGAGACGGGGTTTCACCGTGTTGGCCAGGATGGTCTCGATCTCTTGACCTCGTGATCCACCCGCCTCGGCCTCCCAAAGTGCTGGGATTATAGGCTTGAGCCACCGCGCCCGGCCTGTTCTTTGTTTTTTAATAGTCAGCTATTTAATTATGTTTTTAAGATGTTTAGAACACCAATTTCTGAGGGCCCATTCCATTCATCAGGGCAAACACCGATCGCAGGTAGCTTTGCTTTTTGGTGAAGTTTGTGAGTGTGCTGCTTTCTGATCCATCTTGCGCTGCTGTGTCATCCCATATTTCTCTTTTCCTGTGTTGAAGATCTCACCTCTCTGGTGTCTCTGCGTTTCCGCAGCTGCTGCTGCTCGAAGTAAGCATCCGTAAGATGTTTTGGGATTTTTACATTGCTGATACCAATTTTGGTTGAGGTGGCAATGACAAATTTCAGGTGTGTTCTTTGTAGAGGAACTCGATTGAGGGCCAGAGGTCCAGCCACAGGTAACAAGCCACTAGCCCAGCTGCTTCAGGAAAACCGCCCTCTTGCCCCTGTGGCGTCCGGGGACGATGATCCGAATGGCCCCGGGGGTGATGCTGGCTTGTAGTTTTCTCACGTACTGACTGAAGGGTTTTTGCTGTGGCTCGTCAGCTTTCCAGGCACATCTTCAGTAGGATCAAATCTAGGCATTTTGAGAAGTTTAGCCACCCGGGTACCACCACTCCTGTTACCACCAACTGGTTTTGTAACAGCTGCAAGAACCTTCTTTTTCTTTGCAACCCAGCAATTCCTCCGACAAGGACAGGATGGCTGCTGCAATGGGCCTTCGGTTTCTTCTCTTTAGTATTTGACTTCTCAACTTTTTCACCCTCCATCTTGCAAGATGGGAAAGAGCCATTATCTGTTTTAAAATGTGCATTTATCTGATCCCCAAGGGAGCATCTAGGGCATCTCTCAACTCCAGGCTACTGGAATTTCTTCACTTGCAAATTGTCTGCTTTCATCCAGCGACCACGTATATATTGGAATGTGGAGTTTTACCCTGTGCTGCAGGGCTGTTGGCATTTCGGTGCCGTCTTGCGAGTTGCACATGTCTCTTATTCATCTCCATCTCTGTGATAGTCTCTAGCCCTACAGAAGCTTTACATTTTTATGGAGTCAAACGTGTTCATTTTTTCCTTTAGGGCTTCTGGATTTTGTGTCTTGCTTAGGTTTCCCTTCTCCAAGAATATAGAAATATTTTATCATATTTTCTTCTAGGACCTTAATTCTGTTTGAGACTGGGTACAGCGGCTCACACCTGTAATCCCAGCACTTTGGGAGGCTGAGGCGAGCGGATCACTTGAGCCCAGGGGTTCAAGACCAACCTGGGCGAGATGGTGAACCCCTCCCGCTATAAAAACTACAAAAAGTAGCCAGGCATGGTCGCGTACACCTGTGGCTCAAGCTAGTCAGGAGGCTGAGGTGTGAGAATCGCTTGAGCTCAGAAGGCGGAGGTTGCAGTGAGCAGAGATACAGCCACTGCCCTCCAGCCTGGGCGACAGAGTGAGACATTGTCTCAAAATAGTACCAGTAATTCTGCTTGATGGCTGATGCAAAATTGTCCTCTAAAAAGGTTGTTCCAATTACCATCCATCAGCTGGAAGAACCCTATTTCCCCAGCACCCCTCACTGGCCCTGAGCATTAGCAATCTTTTTTTTTTTTTTGAGACGGAGTTTCGCTCTTGTTACCCAGGCTGGAGTGCAATGGCGCGATCTCGGCTCACCGCAACCTCCGCCTCCTGGGTTCAGGCAATTCTCCTGCCTCAGCCTCCCGAGTTGCTGGGATTACAGGCACGCACCACCATGCCCAGCTAATCTGTTGTATTTTTAGTAGAGACGGGGTTTCACCATGTTGACCAGGATGGTCTCGATCTCTCGACCTCGTGATCCACCCACCTCGGCCTCCCAAAGTGCTGGGATTACAGGCGTGAGCCACCGCGCCCGGCCTAGCTATCTTTAAAAAGTTTTGCCAGTGGTGAATATTGTTCAGCATGTTGTTCTAATCAGCATTAATGATGAGTGGGATCTGAAATCTTTTCATATGGTATAAGCTAGTTGTACTTCTCCGTGAACTGCAGGATCCTTTCCTTGCCCATTTTCTCTGTTGGGCTTTATCTTACGGATAAAGGGCTGTTCCTGAAGGAAATGAGCCCTGTGTCCTCATCTGTAAGGGAAGTCATTTCCCCAGCGGCTCCCTGTCTCTCTGCCGCCTGCTGGCGGCGGGGGCGGAGCAGGTCCTCACCACACCCACAAATCGCCTGCAGCTGCCTCCTCCCCTGGACTCCACACATCCTAAGCCGGCCCTTCCTTTCACAGGTGTTCTCTTCTGAGCACATTTGTGGCCAGAGTTTTCACATTCGGTGCGGTCCTCACAACGTTTGATAATGGGGACATCCTTTCGTAGTTTCTATTCCTACTGCAGGTTTTTCCGATACATATTTTGTGGTCATGTTGAGGGATGGGCTGGGACTGGGAAGTAGGAACACTTGCTCAGGCTGCCATATCTCCAGTGTTAAAATCTTTTTATTTATTATTTTTTTATTTTTTTGAGACAGGGTCTGGCTGTGTTGGCCCGGCTGGAGTGCAGTGGCCCTGTCTTGGCTCACTGCAACCTCGACCTCCCAGGCTCAGGTGAATCCCCCGCCTCAGCCTCCAGAGTAGCTGGGACCACAGGCCTCTGCCACCACGCCTGGCTAATGTTTTTTGTTTTTTTTTTTGAGACAGAGTTTCACTCTTGTTACCCTGGCTGGAGTGCAATGGCGCGATCTCGGCTCACCGCAACCTCCACCTCCTGGGTTCAGGCAATTCTCCTGCCTCAGCCTCCTGAGTAGCTGGGATTACAGGCACACACCACCATGCCCAGCTAATTTTTTGTAGTTTTAGTAGAGACGGGGTTTCACCGTGTTGACCAGGATGGTCTCGATCTCTTGACCTCGTGATCCACCCGCCTCGGCCTCCCAAAGTGCTGGGATTACAGGCGTGAGCCACCGCGCCCGGCCCTGGCTAATGTTTTAATTTTTATAGAGATAGGGCCTTGCTGTATTGCCCAGGCTGGCTTCCAACTCCTGGGCTTAAGCACTCTGTCAACCTCAGCCTCCCAAAGTACTGGGATTACGCCTGGCCTCTTGGTGTTAAATTCTAAGTCCTACACTAATTTCTCTTCTTGTTTCTTGTGGTTTTAAATTTGATTTTCCCCAGACTTTCAGGTCTAGAACCATGTCATCTGAAAATAATGATCATTGTACCTGGTATCTGACTTTTTAACAAGCTGGCATTTGTGAGCCACACTCTCATTCATGCAAACCAGATAAGGCAGATATTTTTGAATTAAAAAAAAAAGAATCCACTTCCTGCCCAGAGTCTGCGGGTCAGCTGCACGCGGTGGACTGGGTACCCTGCAGCAGCTATTGCAAGGCAGTGCGCGAACACCAGGCCACGGTGACAGGCCACGGCGCCTGTCTGGGCAGCTTTCGCGTCTCAGGTGTGATTTCTTGGCCACTCATTGATTTATAGTAATGTGCATAATCAATGGCTGTAATAACAACACTCGCTGATTGGTCAGAGGCGCCTCTGGCTTCCCTGAGCCTGGGCACACTTGGTCTTTGGTGCTGGAAGCTCTGGCATGCCTTCTCATCCTGTTCTGGGGCTGTTTCTCGGCTTTGGTCCCTTCCTTTCCCCCTTTCCCCCCAGTTTTTTGGGTCCTTTCAAAGTCTTTTTGGAGATGGAGTCTCGCTCTGCCACCAGGTGGAGTGTGGTGGCGCGTTCTCGGCTCACTGCAACCTCTGCCTACCAGGTTCACGTGATTCCCCTGCCTCAGCCTCCCTAGTAGCTGGGATTACAGGTGCGCACCACCATACCTGGCTAATTTTTGTATTTTTAGTAGAGACGGGGTTTCGCCATGTTGGCCAGGCTGGTCTCTAACTCCTGACCTCAGGTGATCCACCCAGTTAGGCTTCCCAAAGTGCTGGGATTACAGGTGTGAGCCCCGCCATGGCCATGGATCCTTTGGAAGTCTTTAAGTCTCTCCCATCCCCTGCCTTCACTCTCCCCTGCCCCTCTCCATGCCTGCAGAACACCAGCCCCATGAGACGTTCCAGACAGAAAAGATTCAGGGACAGTTTGAGAAGTGCTGACAGGCCGGGCGCGGTGGCTCAAGCCTGTAATCCCAGCACTATGGGAGGCCGAGGCGGGTGGATCACGAGGTCAAGAGATCGAGACCATCCTGGTCAACATGGTGAAACCCCGTCTCTACTAAAACTACAAAAAAAATCAGCTGGGCATGGTGGCACGTGCCTGTAATCCCAGCTACTCAGGAGGCTGAGGCAGGAGAATTGCCTGAACCCAGGAGGCGGAGGTTGCGGTGAGCCGAGATCGCACCATTGCACTCCAGCCTGGGTAACAAGAGCGAAACTCTGTCTCAAAAAAAAAAAAAAAAAGAGAAGTGCTGACTACCACGCTGACCTCTTGGAAATGGGCTGGCATTTTAAAGACTTGAAGTCCTTCAGTGCGACATGTCTTCAGTGTTTCTCTGGTAGCCAGTGCCACAGGCTGGTCTGAACACTAAGGCGTGCAGCCCTTCTCAGCGTTCTGCCTAATCAGCGCTTTCCACGCCTTGCTGTGGGGCATGCTGGCTTTCAGGAGCCTGGGTGGGAGGTGATGAGAGAGATTGTCTGCAGGGACTAGAGATGTGGGAAGGGGTCACACAAGGGAGCTCCTCAGAGGTAGGCCAGGGACATTTATCTGCAGGAAGTGACACATTTCACAAGCCCCCACTGCTACCACCCGCTCCAAAAGAGAAGGCAGAGCCAGCACCAGGAGTCCGGGTGCGAGGCCGGGAGTCCGGGTGCGAGGGTGGGAGGCAGGAGCCCATCCTGAAGTCTATGCGAGGCCAGGAGTCCGGGTGGGAGGCCAGGAGCCCGGATTTGAAGCCAGGAACCCGGGTGGGAGGCCAGGAGCCCGGGTGGGAGGCCAGGAGCCCGGATTTGAAGCCAGGAACCCGGGCGGGAGGCCTGGAGCCCGGGTGGGAGGCCAGGAGCCCGGATTTGAAGCCAGGAGCCCAGGTGGGAGGTCAGGAGCCTGGATTTGAAGCCAGGAGCCTGGATTTGAGGCCAGCCACCCCAGCTGGGAGGAGGCGGCGCTGCCCCAGTCCTCCGGCTGCTCCTGGGGAAGCCCCGAGTTCCCAAGCCGGCGAGCTGAAGCGCTCTGCTTCAGGGGTCACGTGAGAAAGTTGGTGGAGCAGCACACAGGCTCTGTCCCAGGCTGCTGAACAGCCATGCCTCGCCAGGGACGAATAATGGCCACCCAGGGGCCTCATCAGGAGCCTCTCTCCAGGGCCTGCTGTCCGTATGGCTCATTTGCAATGACTCTTGGACTCTGTTTCTCCCCTGTTCAAGCTTCGGATTCCTAGGAGAGAGCACTGATTGGCCCATGTGGGCCCAACCAGCATGACACGGAGACCGGGTTACACCTGCCTGGCTTTTGGAGGGGAGGGGCCTGGGCAGCCTCAGTTTGCCTGGCTCCTTTGCAGCCAGTAAGATGGGCCCTGGGAGGCGGCAGAGCTTGTTGGGGAAAGAGAGCTTCTGCAGGAGCCCCTGAAGGGAATCCGGTACATTAAGCCAGGCTTTGAGCAGTGAGAGGGGAATCACATCAGGTTAGTCCTGCGGCTCCTGGACTGCAAAGCTGATGTCCTGGGAAGATTGAGGATGGGTGCTGGTGCTTGGCCAGAGGTGTCAGGGGAGGCGGAGGTGTGGGTAGGAACCCTCTGTGTTCAGAAAACCATTCAGTGTCCCATTCGGAGAATGGGCTTTGTCCTTCTCAACAGTCCTGTTGTGTTTATGAGTCTAGCAATAAAGGACCACCTTGATAGAACATCAAGGAAAATGTTAGTTACCAGTGGGTCACTGCTTCCTAGGGGCAGGCACACCCCAAGAGATGGGCACCACCAGCCCCATTTTACAGATAAGGAAACTGAGCACAGAGAGGCCACCGCCTTGCCCCATCTTCACAGCCAGAAGGGGTGGGGGATCATGTTTGAACCCAGGTGTCCTTAACTCCAGAGCCCATCCACCTGGCTCCTAAGCAGCACTGCCTCTAGGCCTCATTCCCACACACACGAGGTCCTGTGGATTGCCTGTTGTCCCAGCACGATTATGAATGGTGCCTCCTTTCATCCTCAGAAGGGAGGGTCGTGGTTTGAGGTTTGTTTTTCTGAGACAGGGTCTTGCTGTGACAGCCAAGCCAGAGTGCAGTGGGAGCGATCTTGGCTCCAAAAGGGTCTTGGTTTGGCTGACAAATGAGAAGACGTGGAGGCTGGATGATCACAGCAAGATGTTGGTGGGCAGAGGATGGGAAACCCAGCTGGCCGCTGCCCCTCCCGGTCCCAGAATTCCAGCATCCAGGCTCACTTTCTGGGGACAGCTCCCTGTTGTGTTAGTGAGACTCCCTCATTGGCCCTGGGTACCTGGGCACGTCACAGAGCAGCCTTCCAAGAGTTCGGTGACTCCAGGCTCTTTATATTTGGACAAAGAGCCCGTTTTTCTCCCTGACGCCACTGAACCCATGGGTCTGACTCCAGGGATCCTGACCCCATTTCAAGGCTTTGCTGTTTGGCCACATCTTCATGTCATTGGCCAAAGCAAATCACATAGCAGAGTCCAAGGGTGAAGGGGCTTGGGGGCAGCTGTCAAGGCCTGCCATCAGGTCTGTGGCTGCCTGTTGTCTGGGTTTGGGAGTCAAGTACCTGGGGGACACTTAGACGGGATGGGACATCTTTTAGAAAATGGGTGGGGGAGAGCCTGGAGGTCCCACAGTGGGAGGGGAGGGAAGTAAATGTTTGCAAATGAGAATCCAAACCTCACAGAAGGCTTCACAGAGGAGGTGTCACTTGACTGAGGCCTGGAGGAAGTTAGATTTTCCTAAGTGAAGATGGGTGTTGCGCAGGGAGCAGGTGTATACAAACCTCCTCCCTGAGACCCAGGGAGTGGAGGGGCTGAACACAGAGGCTGACCAATCCAGCTGCTTAGGGGCATTTAATAGGGACTTAGAAGCCATGGCTCAGGCAGCCAGGGGACAGTGGCTTCCTGCACTGTTGCCCCCCCAGACTCAAGGCTTATGTACCATAGGGTTATGTAACATACACAGTGTTTACAGTACCATGGGGTTATGGTCACACATTTACAGTGTTTATGATAACATATTTACAATAAGAGTGCTCTTAGGCCGGGCGCGGTGGCTCATGCCTGTAATCCCAGCACTTTGGGAGGCCGAGGCGGGTGGATCACGAGGTCAAGAGATCGAGACCATCCTGGTCAACATGGTGAAACCCCGTCTCTACTAAAAATACAAAAAATTAGCTGGGCATGGTGGTGCGTGCCTGTAATCCCAGCTACTCAGGAGGCTGAGGCAGGAGAATTGCCTGAACCCAGGAGGTGGAGGTTGCGGTGAGCCAAGATCGCGCCATTGCACTCCAGCCTGGGTAACATGAGTGGAACTCCGTCTCAAAAAAAAAAAAAAAAAGAGTGTGCTCTTAACCATGGATAAAATAGAAATCTTCGAGGTATTCCTGGAAGTGGGGTGAATCAGAAGTTGACATGGTGCATTAGCTTCCAGGAAGGAGTTGCTTTGGGTGCCGGTGGGATATGGCACAGCCGTCAAAGGGTCGGTGGGGAGCGGCACCGAGGTCCCGAAGCCTGGCGTGTCCTTTCTTTCAACACAGTACTTGGGCTCCCCCCCAGTCATTTTATTTCCAGGTTCTAAAACTTCAACTCTGTGTCACCAGATAAAAGTTCAAGACACAGCTTTTTTTAGTAAGTCATCATAATGGAGGCTGCAGTGCTGTGTCCCTTTCCTGTACATTTCCTGTGGCATGAGCTGGTCAATTGCATGGCCCACTCACTGCCATTTCAGAGTTCAGGGCTCCAACCTTGCAGTCCAGCAGTGACACCCCTGTGAACGTGACCAGCTCAGACCTTGAAAAGACTTCTTGATCACAAAGTCAAGGGAGCCACGGGGTGAAGGAAAACAACCCAAGAATGGAAAAATTCTAGAAGGACAGGTAGTGGAACAAGGACCCCCCACACACGGAACAGGTCAAACAATGGTGGGAACGATGGGGCCAGGACAGGATGAGGCAGCATAAACCACCACGGTGTGAAAATACGGACTCACAAAGTGTGGGGGTGGGGAGGAGCTGGGAAGTGGTGGTGAGCTCATTTCCTTATCTGAAATCGTCGGTTGTCAAGAGATGCCGTCTACAGCTGAAACATGTTGAAAGAATGAATCCAGCTGCTTCATAGTTTTCTTTCCCTTAGGGAAATAATTTAGAACCAGGGGCAGCAGCAGCATTTGCAGCTTGGTAATTTCTTGAGCTCCATTTAAGTTGCCTTTTGTTCTGTTAAATTTAAGTACGGCACTTTCTCTAAAAACAGTATGTATTGTATGAGCCCATTTGGGTTAAAAAAGAAATCCTTTTCTCTGAATATGTGCATGGAGATGTCCCATCGGTGTTCTCTGGGTGTCAGCCGTGATTATTCTGGGGGTGCTGTGTTTCCGGATCACGTAACATTTTTGTTTTTGGTACTCTTCGGTGTTACTTGGATTTCTTACAATGAGCATGCACTATTTTTACCAGAGCAAAGCTTTTTTAAAAAATGAAAATACATTCCTGGAAAAAGAAAAAAAAGTGTTCCTTTGCCAGGCCTCTATCTTACTGGGATCTATGGGGACTCTTTCCAGGGGCTGCTCAGAACCCACCTCTGCAGGGTAAGTGGTGTGGTTCATCTCCTTGGTGGTCGGGGGCCGGGGAGGGCACAGGGGAGGGAAATTTGTGAGCAGACGCTGAAGGTTGCACTTTGGAGCCCTGGGTGCTGGGCCGGTGGTGTCACGAGGCCTTGACATCAGGCCCGTTGAGTCCTCCACTGTTTGGTTGGGTGACAGAGCCTTTATAAAAACCCAAGAAGTCATCCTTGGCTGGGTGTGCTGGCTCATGCCTTTAATCCCAGCACTTTGGGAGGCCAAAGCAGGTGGATCATCTGAGGTCAGGAGGTCGAGACCAGCCTGGCCAACATGGTGAAACCCCATCTCTACTAAAAATACAAAAATCAGCTGGGTGTGGTGGCAGGCGCCTGTAATCCCAGCTACTCAGGAGGTTGAGGCAAGAGAATCACTTGAACCCGGGAGGTGGAGGTTGCAGTGAGCCAAGATCATGCCACTGCATTCCAGCCTGAGACTCTGTCTCTCAAAAAAAAAAAAAAAAAAAAAAAAAGTCATCCGCACCTGGCCTTATTTTCAGGTTCATATAAGGTGGTGCTGCCACAGGGTTCAGCCTGGGAGGCCACATGGGTTCCCGGCTTCATGCAGGAAGGAATTCAAGAACAAGCTGATAACGTGATAACAAGTTTATTAACAAAGAAAAGGAATAAAAAAGTGGCCGCCTCTGTGGCATGGCAGCTCAGCCTCATAGGCTCATGGGTATTTCTTGATCATAGGGTCCATACGGAGTGGATTATTTATGAGTTTCCCAGAATGGGGTGGGAATTTCCTGGAACTGGGTTCCTCTTCCTTTAAACCGTATAGGGTAACTTCCGGACGTTGCCATGGCATTTGTGAGCTGTCACGCACTGGTGGGAGTGTCTTACAGCAACTAATGTATTATAATTAGTGCATCATGAGCATGAGGACAACCAGAGGTCACTGTCGTCATCTGGGTTTTGGTGAGTTTTGGCTGGTTTATTGCATCCTGGTTTTTTTCTTTTTTTTTTTTTTGAGAGAAAGTCTCACACGGTCGCCCAGGCTGTAGTGCGATCTCGGCTCACTTCAATCTCCGCCTCCTGGGTTCAAGCAAGTCTCCTGCCTCAACCTCCCAAGTAGCTGGGGCTACAGGCGTGCGCCACCACACCCAGCTAATTTTTTTTCTTAGTAGAGACAGAGTTTCACCGTGTTGGCCAGGATGATCTCGATCTCCTGACTTTGTGATCTGCCTGCTTCAGCTTCCCAAAATGCTAGGATTACAGGTGTGAGCCACCGTGCCTGGCCTATTGCATCTTGTTTTATTTGTATGTTCTTTGTGGCCTGTGTCTTGGGTTGACTTGCTGTCATCCTGTGACTTCAAATGCCTAACATCCTGGGAATGCAGCCCAGCAGGGCTCAGCCTCAGTTTACCCACAGACCCTATTCAAGACGGAGTCGCTGTGGTTTGAATGCTTTTGATGGTGCACTGTCTGGCAGTCCGGGTGGTCACTAAGGATACTTAGTATTCCATATCATAGGATTCAATTCCAGCCAGCACCACTGTCAGCCCAGTTGAAAGGCTGAAGTTGAGGGGTCCGGGGTACGCTGGCCTGTTCTGGATCCTAAGAGCCACTCGTATAGTTGTAGCTCCATCTAGTGTCCATATCAGGACATAACAGCATCTATTTGGTTCACTGTAAAACCCAATTTCCGTACCTGCCTGCCATACAGCACTCATTAGGGAAAATCGACCAAAAAAAAAAGATTTTTTTTTTTTTAAACGGAGTCTCGCTCTGTCATCCAGGCTGCAGTGCAGTGGCGCGATCTCTGCTTACTGTAACCCCCACCATCTGGGTTCAAGCGATTCTCTGCCTCAGCCTCCTCAGTAGCTGAGATTACAGACACCCACCTAGCTAATTTATATATTTTTAGTAGAGACAGTGTTTTACCATGTTGTCCATGCTGGTCTCAAACTCCTAACCTCAAGTGATCCTCCAGCTTCAGCCTCCCAAAGTGCTGGGATTACAGGCATGAGCCCCTGTGTCTGGCCAAAAATAAGACCTACAATCATTCCTCCCAGACCTAAGATTTAGTATTTGAAAACAAATTCAGTACTTTTAAAGATTCGAGTATCCTGTGTTTGAAAAGATGGCAGATCCATGCAAAAGAGTTAAATGTTGCTAATAATGAACATTTACTGAGTATTATGGGCAGGGCACAATTCTAAGAGCTTGACTTGTGTAGCTTCACATCACCCTCACAGCTCCACGAAATGCAATTGCTTATTGTCCCATTTTATAGATGAGGTCATTGAGGCACATAAGGTGAAGGAAAATGTATCCCTCTGCTAATATCTGAAGGGAGGCCAAGGCTGCCCATAGGGCAGGAGAGGGCAGCACTGGATGTGAGGCCATTGCAGAACCAGGGAGAGCAGAGGAGGGGGGTGAGGAGGAGGAGGGGTGTGGAGGAGGAGGGGTGTGGAGGAGGAGGGGTGTGGAGGAGG
>NW_022437069.1:402643-455467 GCF_009761245.1 Sapajus apella
GGTGAGGAGGAGGGTGAGGAGGGGTGTGGAGGAGGGGGGTGAGGAGGAGGGTGGTGAGGAGGAGGGGGCATGCGGAGGAGTGGGGTGAGGAGGAGGAGGTGTTTGGAGAGCAGCTGGTCTCCAGCTTGATGGTGGTGGTGGTGGTGGGGGGGTGCTGAGCTTCAAGGGAGGGAAGCTGCTGTCAACAGTTGGAAAGAATTTGCAGTTTTCGAGCCTACTGTGTGCCAGGGGCTGGGGAGGTGGCATTTACGTCAACAGGCCCCTGTGCTTGCAGAGTGTGGAGTCCTGGATCTCCAGAGAACAAGGCGTGGAGTGGGCCTGAGCCCTGGCTAACAGGCAGGTAGGGAGAGTGCCAAGCATGAGGGTCTTGTCCTTGGAGGGCTGGAGGGTGTGGTTTGGGATGGTGGATGGGGGATGGTAGGAGCAGGCATGGCCTGGGCGGTAGCATATGGAGAAAAGCCTTGCTGGAGCCAGAGAGGATTCTGGAGGGAGGAGAAGCCAAAAAGGCTTCTGTGTCTAGAAGGGTCACAGGATGTGGCCGACATCAAACGGCCTTGAACAGAGGCAGGAGAGGAGGGAATCCTCCTCTGCGGGCAGAAGGGAGCTAATCGGGACACAGGGCTGTGGCATGAGGGTAGTGGGCAGGGGAGGGGGTATGGAGAAGAGGTGTCTGCTGTTTGTTCTGAGGAAGGAGACTGGGCATCTTCACAGGCTGATGGGGAGGCGCCATCAGAGAGGGCTACGTAGAAGGCCCTGGAATGTCAGATTGATGTGGAAATGGGATCTCATAAGGCAGAGGGACGGGATGGGAAGGAGGTGGGACATGCAGGGAGCTGGCCCTTATGGCCTGGATGGGAGGAGATAAGGCCTCCCGTGATCTGATGAGAGCCTTGAGAGGAGGGCGTGGGTGCCCCGGTGGTGGGAGAGGGCTGGGTCAGTTCCCGCTAAGGGAACTGAGTGTTCCTCCAAGACAGTCTGACTTGCTGCAGGGCCTGCCTCCCCAAATCCCAGCTGAGCCGAGCAGGAGGTGAGAGAGCAAGGCTCCCTAGCAAGCCCTCACCCAAGTGATGAAAACCACCACCAAATGCAGAGACAACCACATTGTGCTGCTTTTAATTACGAAAGATGAAAAATGATGCATTATAAAACTTGGAAGCAACTTTATACAAATCCCAATCTTTAAATATGGTTGGACAGGGTGCCCTGGGTTCGGACACTGGCCGGAAGGCTGATGAGTTGCTGGGATGGTCCCATCCACAAAGCACTGGACGCATGCTGGGAACCATCTGTGCATAAATCAGAAGAGCCAACGAGTCGGAATGGGCAGTGCCTCCAGCTGCGCGTCTGGACTTGAAGATACAACGCTTCAGCTCAGGTAATAGACAGTAGATGGAGGAGAAATGAAACAGGAGAGAAGGGACAAAGAAGATCTTCTGACATGATCAGGAAAAGTTTCTCCTAATGCCCTATGTCCTAAAACCCACAACCATACAGAAAGAAAAAGTGGAAATGCAGGCTTTTTAGTTCTACGCTGTTTAACTGCTGTGAGTAGTACAATGATCGATTTCTTGTGACAAAACTAAATACTGAAGAATAGTTTACTATGACGTATGCAGCCGGGGGCCACGACTGGCTTGCGACAAAGGCCGCAGTGAGCGCAGCCCACCCGACCTGGCAGTGGTGAGTTGTGAAATGCCCAAACCCTTTCAGGAGAGAGCGGAATGACAGACCTCAGGACAAGCTGAATTCAGTGCTAAGCCATACTGCCACCAGTCACCCCCCCGGTGGCCCCCGTTTTCACAAGGCACCTGGAGGATGCTGGTGGGCAGTGTGGTTCACTGTGTAGGTCGGGGGTCTCCTGTGGCCTGGCAGGGTGGCTGCTGTGCAGACAGACTGAACTGGGACCCTGTGACGACCCCCATGGGTAAGGCACTATGTGAAGAGTAGGCTATGCTGGGACTTCAGAACCCTGATAACATCAGCACCATCCCGTTGGGAATGAAATCAGGTTAGGGGGACCTTTGACGCTGGAGCTAGCGTCTTCTGGCACACTGCGGTGTGGGTAGCATTATGACCAAAGGCTCTTGAACAAAGTCATCCCCTCTGAGATCTTGAGCACAAAGGGATCTGAAAGTGTAACTGGGAACAGGGCTGGTGAGGGCAGGCCCTTCCGGAGCTGGGAATCAGGTGAGGAGGACTCTGGTTTGATGTCCTAATTCCACAGCAAAGATGTGGGGCAAATGTGAAACAGGAATACTCGGATTCTAGAGGAAGGCGCAGAGGGGTACCCCCCGGGGTTACTTAAAGATTAGAGGCAAGGTCAGAAGATAGAAATGGAATGAGGTTTAGAGGGGCGAGCCAGCCCAGGGTCTCCTGGCGACACCTCCTTCTGCACCAGGGACAGGTGTGCTGGATTCAGCCCCTCACGCCGCCTTGCTCCTCTGGGTGGGGCAGTCCAGTGACCTTCAGTGACACTCCTGGAAGGGCAGTGGCTGTCCTTTTGTCTCTCTTTCAGGTTCTCCTCTCCACCCTGTCTTCTCTCAGCCTAGATCCCTCCCCTGCAAACTTCCTGGGCTACCCTAAGTTAGCGAAGGCAGGCAGAGGTGGGAATCGGGTCCATCTGTTTTATGAGAATGTACTAATGAGTAAAGGTGCTTCCATAAATTAGGCCTTCCTTTCACTGTAAACTCTTTTTTCAACCCCAAAGGATGAATCTCTACTTGACCAAAGTTAGAGGAAAACATGTATCTGAGAGGTCCCTCAGGGCCCCCACCTGCTCAGCCCTTCCGGATGGACAGAAGATAGCTCCCAGCCGCCCGCGTGGAATGCAGCCCCGGGAGAATGCGGCGCCCAGCTTCACTGCGGGTTTGCTCACCTAGTGTTAAAAGCATATTAAAGTGCGTGCTTCATCATAGGCATGAGTGCATGAATATCTAGAGCTCTGAGATTTGGCAGGGAGTGGGGACAGCTAGATTAGCCCGCCTTACAGCGTGGGGGACCAGTCACTCATCACGCACCGCACACACGGGTCACAGCGCTCACTCCAGCACACGAATGTGCTGCCGTGCACGAGTTCAACAATGAATAAGGCACTGTCCCTGCCCTCAAGGAGCTTACGGTCTGTGTGGGGGACATGAAACCCCCAGTGCACAGACACAGCTCTGGGGCAGGATGGGAAGCTTGGCTGATCGGTGGGTGTGGTTAGCACCTCAGCTCCTTCTAGCTGCTCTAAGGGGGGAGCTCTGTGCTTATCTGGAGCTTGTCCAGAGGCCACCTGCAGTCTGTGTCTTCCTTCCCCACCCCCCAGGAAGAAGCATGGTTCTCGTCAGGCTCATCAGTGCCACGGGACTCTTCAGTGACTAGAGAAAATGGTCTTCCTCCTCTTCCGGTCCAGAAGGAAATGGTACTGAAAACAGCAGAAACCACGTGGGGGAAAATGAAATGAGCCTCCGTCTGCCTGACTCCAGCCTGCCCCAGACTTACGGCAAAACTTCATGTTGTAGTTCAGGCATGGACGGGAGCCAGGGTGTCTGCTCAGCCTGGGAATGTCCTCTGCTAGAGGGGCTCGCCCTCCGGGTCAGGTCTGAGCAGGCATCGAGGCGCTCCCTCCCGCCGCTGCTCCAGGCCCACCGTTGGTGCGGACGGAAATCAGTGGTTCTGAGCACTACGCGATGCTATGGAGGCCTCCCGTGACACTGCACATCGATCGCTCTGCACAGCGATTGACTGGATGGCCAACACAAAGACGGAGTGGAGAGAAGCTTTCCAGTCCACGGCAGCTCCAAGCAGCCCGCCTGCTGCAACACGAAGTTGGCCACAGGCCAGACAGCAGGACATAGCTGTGTGACCTGGAGGAAGCCACCGTGTCTGTGACGGGACCTCACTGGAAAGCCTAGACTGTGGCACTGGCTCCTTCCGTGTCAAGATAACTAAAGCCTGGGGTGGCAGCTGGCTCCATTCTAGTCCATTCTGTGTTGGCTGTTGCACTGGAGTCTGTTCACAGTCTGTCAGCTCGAAACGTCTCTTCAACAGAGGGGTCCAGCAGGCCCATGCTGGAGTCACTTAACATGTTGAGTCCGTCCAGGCTCAGGGGTTCGATTTGCAGCTCCTCTTCCAGTGGAAATGGAGTGTCCACATTCAGGCTGACCTCGGGCAGGCCTGCCAGTGCGCTGCTGAGGTCTTTGAACAGGCTGGAGCTGGTGTCTTCTGAAAGGAGGTCCAGAGGGGAAGAAAACTATGTGTTAGGAGGTGTGAGGTCTCCAGGCTACTGGGCAAACCCAGCTGGCGAAGGTCCCCTAGACTGCCATCCCATGCGTCCTGACCACCCCCAGGCCCATAGTTCTTGCCCCGGAATCGACATTCTTGTCAGTTGCACAGCTCCCAATTTTGCAGGTTTTTCCCTTTTCAACAGTCATCAGCCACCTAAGACGCAATCTTCAGGAAAGGCTCTGACTACCTGGCCCACTGCCCTGCCTCACTGTCTCTAAGGCTGCACACCTGCATCTCACAGAGTCGTCGAGCCAGGCCAGGGGACGTTTGTTTTTTGCTTTTTATGTCACGTTGTTTAAACTGCCTTTAAAGGTATCTGAAAACACAGCGAAAGGAAAGGAGTGAAGCTGAGGGACGGCGCACTCACCTGTCAGGACGGCGTTAGGAAAACTCCCACAGTTGGAATATGGGCTTGGTCTCAAATGGAAAGAGTCCTGCGGGTCTCGGGAGCCTGGCGGCACCAGGGGCACCTGGAGGCATCAAAGGTCGCGCGGTGAGGAAGACCCGCCTCTGCTTCCAGGGAGGAAGCGGATATTGCCACGCGTTTCCAGAGCAAAACCTGACTTGAAAACTGATAGATACCCCCTTCTTTCCAGGATCCCTGAGGGCCACAGGGTGTGGTGACTGTTCCCCAGCTCACTACGTCCGCCCAAGAGACCAGTGGTCGTGGTTTCTGTGGCCTGAATCTGACAGCGTGCCTCAGCCTCACCAAGGCCTTTGCAAACTGCCTTTTGTGGGAACCCTTCACAATCTCTGTCCGTAGCCAAGGAAGTAAGAACTCTTTCCTTCCTTGATTTCTTTCTTCCTTTTTACAGACAGGGTCTCTGTCACCCAGGCTGGAGTGCAGTGTTGCCATCTTGGCTCACTGCAGCTGCCACCTCCCAGGCTCAAGCGATCCGTCCACCTCAGCTTCCCAAATAGCTGAGACCACAGGTACATGCCACCATGCCTGGCTGATTTTTGTATTTTTTGTAGAGACGGAGTGTTGCTGTATGTTTCCTAGGCTGGTCTCAAATTCCTGGGCTCAAGCAGGCCACCTGCCTCCGCCTCCTGGAGCCACTGTGCCTGGCCTCTTCCCTGGTTTCTAGAATACTGAGAAAGTGGAAAACTTTCCTTTTCACAATCAGAAGGAGGAAGCTCAGGCGAACTCCTCCCTATGAGAAAGCCTCTATGAGAAATGGTTACAACTGGGGCCAATTTTAGGTTCCTTTTCTGAAATTAATTCTCTAACCCATTTTAAAAAAACGTCTCAAAACGAGTTTCCCCTGGTCAACATGGTGAAACCCCGTCTCTACTGAAAAACATACAAAAATTAACTGGGCATGGTGGCGCACACCTGTAGTCCCAGCTATTCAGGAGGCTGAGGCAGAAGAATTGCTTGAACCAGGAGGCGGAGGTTGTGGTGAGCCGAGATCGTGCCATTGTACTCCACCCAGGGTAACAAAACTCTGTCTCAAAAAAAAAAGGATTTTCCATCACTTTTCAGGGAGACACTGATTCCCCCCTAGACAAAAATGGCTCTTTGGGAAACAGGGAGGCAAGAAGGACTGGTTCTTGCCACAAAGTTTCATCCGTGGCCTGCTTTGGAAACACTATCTTAAGTTATTAAGTTCTTGGCTGGGTGCAGCGGCTCACGCCTGTGATCCCAGCACTTTGGGAGGCCGAGGTGAGCAGATCACTTGAGGTCAGGAGTTTAAGACCAGCCTGGTCAACACAGTGAAACCCCAACCCTACAAAAAGTACAAAAATTAGCCAGGTGTGGGAGTGCATGCCTGTAACCCCAATTACTCAGGAGCCTGAGGCAGGAGGACAGCTTGAACCCGGGAGGGAGAGGTTGCAGTGAGCCGAGATCGTTCCACTGCACTCCAGACTGGGCAACAGAGTGAGACTCCATCTCAAACAGTTCTGGCACCTGCTCCACCCCCTTCCACTCCTCAATCCGTCATAAAGCCCCGTCCATATTTACTGAATATTACCGAATACTATAAAACCTAGGAACATTAAAAATAACCAATGTTAGGGTGAAACTAAACTGCAAAAGAAAGCGGCTGAATTAAAATGCCTTCCAGAAGGAACTCCCCTCCCTCCCCAGGCCCGAGCTCTCCTAGGAGGCCACGCCGTGCGGGGTGCCCCAGGCAGGCTCTAGGCCAAACGCTGCGCCACCTTCTCACCCTGCGGTGGGAGCAGGCGCCACCCTCCCTATGCCTCGGTTTCAACATGAGGGCACTGATGAGGTGGTGCTGTGTCCCTTCCAGCATTAGTGACTTACAGTTCTATGGCGGGAGCGCCCTCAGAAGTCTCCTGCCACTTGTTCCAAGTTTCTCTGCTGAAGCCTGATACTAAATATGGCAGCCAGTGGCAGCGCTTCAGGGCCACAGAAGGTGAGAGGCTCTTCTAGCCACAGAACACATCCAGAGCCAGGGAAGGGGCATGTGTGGTCTGCTGGGTTATGAGTTCTACACACTGAACAACCTAAATGGTAGACTTTATGCAGCAAGGGAGCCGGAGGCAGGGGGCGATCACCCACCTGTTGAGGAAAGGCCGGGCCTGGCCTCATGGACTGCTGGTCAAAACCCACATCTGGGAAGAAGCTGGTCAAAGATGAGCCCTTTAGGAAACAAGAAGGTGACCAGTGAGCTTGGGGCTCAGAGCAAAGCAAGTGCTCCCTCCACACCAACGCTCCTGCTGGGACCGACCTGGGCTGCGAGAAGCTGAAAGTCTGACTGTGGAAGGGAAGAGGCTGCCGGGGGCTGCTGGGCAGGGGTCTCCGGGGCGTGGGGCTGCTGCAGGAGGGGCTGGGTGAGCTCCTGGGGCGCAGGGTACGGGGGCGGTGGGGACACCTGGGCTTGAGCTTCTGTGGGCAGGAAGGAAAGCCGGCTTCGGTCTGAGGATACCATCTGCAAAACACACACACAAAGCCACTAATTAGCTTCTGTGTTTCTAGTGTTAAGTCCTTTGGGATTAGGAAATGTCAGAGTGAGAGGATGCCCGAGATCTTCCTCACCACGGTGTTCTATGCGATGCTGAGAAGCCTGTTTCTCTTCCTTCAAAGTATATCTCACATTTACTTCCCCACAAAGCATGTTCCACTCAATGACAATTTCTGTTGTCTTAAAAGGACTAAACAAGAAAACAGCCAATTTACGGTGGCTCAAGCCTGTAATCCCAGCACTTTGGGAGGCCGAGGCGGGTGGATCACGAGGTCAAGAGATCGAGACCATCCTGGTCAACATGGTGAAACCCCGTCTCTACTAAAAATACAGAAAATTAGCTGGGCATGGTGGCGCGTGCCTGTAATCCCAGCTACTCAGGAGGCTGAGGCAGGAGAATTGCCTGAACCCAGGAGGCGGAGGTTGCGGTGAGCCGAGATCGTGCCATTGCACTCCAGCCTGGGTAACGAGTGAAACTCCGTCTCAAAAAAAAAAAAAAAAAAAACAAAAACAGCCAATTTAACCAATTTCCTGTTTTTTCCATGAAAATCACGTTTGTTTTGGTTTTTAAAGCCATGACTTCAATCTGGTTAAAAAGAGAAGACTGAAAAAGGCCCTTCCTTAGCTCTCCCCAAACCCTGTTAAAACAAGACACGGCACCAACATTCACCAGCAATAAGCGTGAACAATACATAACACCAAAATGATCATAAACATGCAGACCAAGGTGACTGGAGAGAAGAAAATGGTAACAAAAGCTGGAAAATGAGAAGCAGATGGCCAGGTGGTAACTGGCCTAGTGGGGCTCAGAAAATCCAGTGGTCAGCTGGCAGTGAGGAAAAAGCAGGAGGCAATCTCTCTGACACCACTAACTCCCACAGGGTTCTCAGTGAGAAAAACCAAGAGGCAATCTCATTCGCACCGCTGACCCCCCACAGGCCTCTGGAATTGGGGACAGCAGGGAGCAGGGGCTGGAGCTGAAAGCAGGTGGTTCTGGTCAAAGTTTGTGTAAGGGGGAGTGGGACCTGCAGAGCCCCTGGCTCCAGTGTGCTGCTGTGTACCACTCTCACCCCTCCACCGCCTGCCAGAAGACTGGAAGGTTCTATTCCTGAGAATAAAATGAAGGGTCTCTGGTTCTTAGAAGGTGAGGCACTGGACTGAAAACACAGTTTCGAAGAAATCTCACGATCGAATCTTAAGATGTCCACCTTTCTTTCCCAGCCTGGCTCTAGGATGCTGGAATCCAGGCATATACCGAGGTGTGACACTGGGAAAGTGTCCTTTAGGGAACCTGACAGGGCCTAAGACAGAAAATCTTTTTGTTCTGGAAACAGTCTCACTCTGTCACCCAGGCTGGAGTGCAGTGCGATTCTCCCACCTCAGCCTCCTAAGTAGCTGAGATCACAGAAGCATGCTATCATGCGTGGCTAATTTTTGTATTTTTAGTAGAGACAGCGTTTCACCATGCTGGCCAGGCTGGTCTTCAACCCCTGAACTTGTGCTCCGCCTGCCTCAGCCTCCCAAAGTGCAGAGATTACAGGTGTGAGCCACTGCACCTGGCCAGAAAAAAATCCTAAAACTTATGACACCAGAAGAATCCCAAGGAAATGACCAAGCTAGATCATTCTACAGTAAAGAGCACACTCAGCAGGCCTGCCCACGCGCACAGAGCTGCCAGCCAGCTTCTCAACATGAGCAGAGCACTGAGGACTGAGGATCACTCGGCCCTGAGGAAACCATCTGCCGTGAGAGTCAGAGGCCAAAGCAGACACACAGAATCTTGGAAAGATCTGTGCAGTATGAAGTAGTTGTGATAAAAACAAAATTAGCATGACAACATTTAGGCTACTAAGAAAATCCTTTTCTATTAGAGATACATACTGAAATATTTGCAATTTTTAAATGCACAGTATGGATGAACAGTAAGGCCAGCGTGGTGGCTCACACCTGTAATCTCAGCATTTTGGGAGGCTGAGGCAGGCGGATCACCTGAAGTCAGAGTTTGAGACCAGCCTGACCAACGTGGTGAAACCTCATCTCTACTAAAAATTATAAAAATTAGCCAGGTGTGGTGGCGTGCACCTGTAGTCCCAGCTACTTGGGAGGCTGAGGCCAGGAGAATGGCTTGAACCTGGATGGCAGAGGTTACAGTGAGCTGAGATCACACCACTGCACTCCAGCCTGGGTGATAGAGCAAGACTGTCAAAAAAATAATAATGTTAATTGTTGAGACTAGATGATGGGTATAGGAGGACTCTGTATTATTTTCTCTACTTTTATGCAATTTAGACAAATTCTATTGTAAAAAATAAAGACAAATTAGAAAAAAAGACCACTAAAAACCTCGGCAAGAGAAAAGATGAGATTGCATCTGTGGAATAAGTATGATGCTATTAAAAAGGAACACTCAGAACAAAAAAGAACTCATAGCAATTTAAAAATGAGAGCAGAAATGGAAACCTCAAGAGGAGGGCTGGAAAATAAAGATTCGACACTCTTCCAGAAAGCAAAGCAAACAAACAAGGAAACCACCACAGAGAAGGAGAAAAGGAGAGAGAGAAAACAAGGCTATTTGAGAAGTCCAGAATAGTCAACATCGGTAGAGTTCCAGAGAGGGAGAACAGAGGAAGCTGAAGGAAAGAAATCATTGAAGAAATAGGAAGGCTGTGAGTTTCCAGATTGAAGGAACCCACCAAATATGCAGACTCACGCCAAGCCACATTATCTTGAAGGTTCAGAACATTGGGGACAAAAAGATCTTACAAGCCTGGGTGGAGGGGCAGATTCCATGCCAAGTATTAAGAATCAGAGGGCCGGGCGCGGTGGCTCACGCCTGTAATCCCAGCACTTTGGGAGGCTGAGGCGGGTGGATCACGAGGTCAAGAGATCGAGACCATCCTGGTCAACATGGTGAAACCCCGTCTCTACTAAAAATACAAAACATTAGCTGGGCATGGTGGTGCGTGCCTGCAGTCCCAGCTACTCAGGAGGCTGAGGCAGGAGAATTGCCTAAACCCAGGAGGCGGAGGTTGCGGTGAGCCGAGATCGCGCCATTGCACTCCAGCCTGGGTAACAAGAGCAAAACTCCGTCTCAAAAAAAAAAAAAAAAAAACTAAAAGGCAAGAGATTCCAAGGGAAAATTATTTCAAATTTAGAATTCCATATTCAGCCAAATAATAATTAAAAGGCAGACCAAACAAAGACATTTTAAGTTATACAAGGTCCCACACACTCTTTCCTATAAACTAGAGAATTGGTGACTGAATTAGTAATACATAGATACATATAATCAGGCTAACCAAAAAAAAAAAAAAAAAAAGACATTTATTAACTCCTAGGAGGAAAAAATAATTCTCATTTTATTTCATAGTATACGTCAACTCTGACTACATTGTAACCATAAAAACACTAAATATTGACTATTGCTCTACCCACAATTATAATAAATGAGGAGGTGGGTAGGAAATTGTGTGTATGCACATGTGTATCTGCATGCAGGTGTGCACCTATGTGTGTGGTGGGGTTTGTTAGAGAGTGGAAAAGAACTCGATTCTAACCTTCGTTGGTTGATGTCATTACATAATGCCTAATACCAAAAATGTAGAACAAAAGAAGCATAAAACAGCATGGTTAGGCCGGGCACGGTGGCTTGTGCCTGTAATCCCAGGACTTTGGGAGGCCGAGATGAGCGGACTGCCTGAGGTCGAGTTCGAAGCCAGCCTGGCTAACACGGTGAAACTCTGTCTCTACTAAAAATACAAAAATTAGCTGGGCGTGGTGGTGCACACCTGTAGTCCCAGCTATTTGGAAAGCTGGGGCAGGAGAATTGCTCGAACCCAGGAGGTGGAAGTTGCAGTGAGCTGAGATTGCACCACTGCACCCCCGCCTCGGCGACACAGCAAGACTCTGTCTCAAAAACAACAACAAAAAAACTAGAAAACCTTGGTTATAGCAAACAGAGTGGCTAAAATGGCTTACAGTAGCCATCTCTAGGCAGTGAGAAATATGCCTAAGAAGAAGGGGAAAGACAGCTGCTTTTCTATAACAAATCTTTTAGAACTATTTGACTTTTTAAACTATGTGCATGAATAACATTCACTTTTTAAAATTCCCTTTTTTAAAGAGACAGGGCATCACCATGTTGCAAAGCTGGTCGTGAACTCCTGGCCTCGAGCTACGCCCCCCCACCCCCATTCTCTGCCTCCTGAATCGCTGGGATTGTGGTTAGAGCCACTGTGTCCAGCAACATTCATTTATCTTATAAAAGAATCTTGTTAAATAAAATTAAAGGCAACTCAATAACATAAGAACCACTAAACCAGTAATTATTTAGCCTGAGCAATATGGTGAAACCCCATCTCTACAAAAACAAAACAAAACAAAACAAAAATTAGTTGGGTATGATGGCACACACCTGTAGTCCTAGCTACTTGGGAAGGTTAAGGTGGAAGATCACCTGAGCTCAAGGAGTTCAAGGCTGCAGTGACCTGTGATCACGCCACTGCACTCCGAGCCTGGATGACAGAGTGAAACGCTGTCTCAAAAAATAAAAATAAAAACTGTGGCAGGATACAGAGGCTCATACCTGACACAGGGCACAGTGGCGACTTCCAGCCCTTTTGGAGACTGAGGCAGGAGGATCACTTGAGCCCAGATTAAGATCAGCCTGGGAAACATATGGATACCCTGTTTCTTTCTTTTCTAATTAAAAAAAAATTTTTTTTGTTTAGTTTTTGAGACAGAGTCACTTTGTCACCTAGGCTGGAGTGCAGTGGTGCAATCTTGGCTCACTGCAACTTCTGTCTCCCAGGTGCAAACAATTCTCCTGCCTCAGCTTCCTCAGTAACTGTGATTACAGGTGTGTGCCACCACGCCCAGCTAATTTTTATATTTTTAAGAGAGATGGGGTTTCGTCATGCTGACCAAGCTGGTCTTGAACTCCTGCCCTCAAAGTGATCCGCCTGCCTTAGACTCCCAAAGTGCTAGAATTGCAGGCCTGAGGCACACAACCAGCCCAGGAAGACCCTGTTTCTACCAAAAAATACAAAAATTAGCTGAGTGTAGTGGCATGGGCCTGTAGTCTCAGTTACTTGAAGAATCCCAGCTGAGGCAGGAGGATTGCCTGGGCCTAGGAATTCAAGGCTGCACGGAGCCATTATCGTGCCACTGCGTTCCAGCTTGGGCGACAGAGACTTAAAAACAAAAATTATGAAATGTCCTCTCACTTGTCCAAAAGAGATTACTCATACAATCAAGATGCCACAGCTAGTAATTGGTAAAGAGTGACTAATAACAAGATCCTCTAACTCTCTGTTGTGTTCTGTCAACTGTTCCTTGCTCAATCATTACTAATTTATGGCGAGCTGGTGAGTAGTTAATGATGTTCTAACAGATTGAGGATATGGCCAAAGGTTAAAAATATATACATTCCTCAGTGATTCTGGTAAGGAGACGCACCTCTGAGTTTAGCATTTATAGGATGTTTCAAACCCTCTATTTCTGTAATGAGCTATTCTTTTGAGACAAGGTCTCACTCTGTTGCCAGGCTACAGTGCAGCCTCGACCTCCTGGGCTCAAGTGATCCTCCCACCTCCACTCTGGGGCAGCAGAGACTACAGGTGCGTGCCACCACGCCCAGCTAAGTTTTCAATTTCTTTGTATGGGTTTGTGACTTTTAAATATGCCTCTTTCTCAACAGACTTCTTTTCGTCCTCACAAGAGATCTAATCCTCATTATACTTAGTATTTCATGAACAATGAAAGTATTGTTTCTGAAATCTGTAGATAATTGGGGAGGAGGTCTAATCCACTATCTAAGCTTCCGGAAGGTATTAAATGTTCTCTTCGGCTTTCCCCTATGGCTTAATGTACTTACAGAGTCAATGACTGATTCTCCGTGCCAACTTTGAAATCCTAACCTGGTTCCCTTAGCTTTCTTAGATTTATTTGAAAGGCATTCTCTGTATCCTACTGTCCCTCTCAGCCCCAGGTTTGTGAGTTAGTGACTGCAGATTGTTCAACATTGCTTAAAAAGTATTAAAGAGTAATCAACACAGCAAATCTGATTTTTTTTTTGAGATGGAGTGATCCAGGCTGGAGTGCAGTGGTGCGATCTCAGCTCACTGCAATGTCTGCCTCCTGGGTTCAAGCGATTCTCTTGCCTCAGCCTCCCAAGTAGCTGGGATTACAGGCACCCACCACCTTACCTAGCTAATTTTTTGTATTTTTAGTAGAGACTGGGTTTCACTGTGTTGGCCAGGCTAGTCTCAAACTCCTGACCTTGTGATTTGCCTGCCTCGGCTTCCCAAAGTGCGGGGATTACAAATATTAGCCACCACGCCCAGCCATCTTGTATTATTATAATAGAAAATCATTAATTAGGCTGGGCATGGTGGCTCATGCCTGTAATTCCAGCACTTTGGGAGGCCAAGCTGGGAAGATGGCTTCAGCCCAGGCAGTATGTCAAGACCTTGTCTCTACAAAAAAATAAATAAATTAGCCAGGTGTGGTGGTGCATGCCTGTGGTCCCAGCTACTCAAAGCCTGAGGTGGGAGGATTGCCTGAACCTGGGAGGCCGAGGCTGCAGTGAGCCATGATTGTGCCACTGCACTCCAGCCTGGGCAACAGAGTGAGACCCATTCTCAAAACAAAAAAAAGAAACTCATGAATTCATTCTGCATTATCAACACTTCTGCTCTGATTTCACATGTAAGAGTGAACGGACTGCACTTGAGGCCTCATGGGTGCTCAGTGTAATCATGGCTGTAACCCACAACAGTAAAGAGGAGGAACGCACTTCCTGCATCCTGCAGTCTGTTTCACTGTAGTGCTGGGCTGTCTGTGTGTTTACCTGGGAGGCAGGGTATGGGGCCAGTGGGCTGGTTGAAGACAGCTGTCTGCTGAAACCTGGATGTGCTTCCGGGCCAGGAGAAAGCGTGAGGGGGCTGACGGGGGGCTGCCGACGCCGGGAGGGGCCGCTCAGGTTTGTGGTGGAAAGAGATGGGTTGCTCAGGGAAAACAGACGGAGTGAAGGGTGAAGGGCAGATGCACTGGGCACAGATGTCTGTGGGTGGTTATTTAGGGAAGAGGAAAGCGCAGTCTTATTGAGAGTGGCCTGGATGGAGGGGTTACTCCGAGAACTCTGGAGACCTGGAAGGCAACAAATTCACAAGTTACTTATCATTTCAGACCAAATCTTTTCCAAAAATGAAAGAACACTGTCTACTGTCACATGCAGTGACGATTCTGTAGGTTAAGGAGCTCCTGGACAACTCTCCTCCAGGGACTGTATCTGATGCCTCAATGGCCAGAAGATGCTCCTGCTTACAGAGACACGGCCACCAAGATGGGAACAATGTTTTCCCATGAGGGTGACTGTCTCAACAACCCCTGGGTGGGCAAAGCTAGGTAAATGGTGGGTACCAGAGGCAAATGTTCCAGGTGCTCAGCCCAGGCCCAGGAAAAGGGCCCTAGGGCTGTACAACACATTCTGTTTAGAGCCCCTGAAGGCCTCTGGCCAGAGCACAGTGCCTGCATCCCCTGCTGCTTTAAGAATGTCCTTCTGAATGGTGGTGGTGGGAAAAGGAAAAAAATAAATAAAAGAATGTCCTTCCACGGAGTCGTGGCCCCCGGGGAACTGTCTTGGTGCCCTTTAAGCTCTTTACCCTCAGCATACTAGGGAGTCATAGGAAGGGACACTCCCTTGTATCTCCCACTCCAGGGTCCCTCTTAAATCTTCTGGTTCACAAGAAATTCTTCATCACAATCTATTCCAACTCAGGGAAAAGGAAGTTTTTGCTGGTGCTTTCTTTGGGGGACGGGTGAATTTTATCATGAGCAAGGAAGTTTGGGAGAGGCATTTCTGTGGCGCAGGCTGCTAGGGCACGAGCTCCGTGAGGCTGGGGATCCTGTCCTATGCCCTGCTGGATCCTCGGCAGCACAGGGCCTGGTGTGGAGCAGCTTCACTCAGCGAATCCATCATTCTGCTACTGCCGCTGTGTGGATCTCAACTAGCGCTCCCTACCTCCACCTGCCTTTCTTGTGTCAGCAGTTTTGTGTTGACAAAAAATGTCAGTGTTTGTTAAAAGTTATGGAAAGGAAGAAATGACAAAAATCAAGCATATTGAGCTGGCAAAATTATTCTTTAAAATTTCATTTTTAGAATTCATGTAAATGACTTCACTTGCCATATATATATATATATATTTTTTTTTTTTTCTTTTTTTAACCTGGCAGCATCCAGTATCACAGAGCACAGTTGCTATATTTTTAAAGGTAGGAACATGTCTATGATAAAGCCCTACATAATTATCCCACCACTCATCAGTCCACAAAGAGGGCAGCGATCCAGCTGGCTCAGGTACTAATTAGAGCTATGGCTGGGGACTTAGTTTTTAAAAATCCCTTCAGAACGCAAGCTCAGGCATCTCTGAAACATCTTTGAAATCTTTGTGTGCCATGCATTTTAAGGAGTGCATAGAAAATACAGAAACCTGACATTGGTTCTGACGTGTTCTGGATAAAATAATGCTTTTTTGAGAAGACAAGCAGTGAATAAACTTTGTAAGATCTTCAGCTTGAAGCAAAGTGTCAAAGGCTGTACTGGAAAATTCCAGCTTCCCTGAGACCCGAGGGAGCGATGTGCTGATGCTGCTTTACTTCTGGGACCCTACATGTCTTCACACATTGAGGATTCACCCAAAAGGTGAATTGCCTGGACTCTGAATGTTGGCATAAAGGTCTTGAGAGTTTCTCCTATGAAGCAAACATAAAACTTCTCCTATGAAGCAAATGTATAAATATCAAAACCGAGACTTAGTCTGTGAAAGACTTACTACTATTAAGGATACTAAAATGACCCCAAAATCCCAAAAAGACAAAAATAAAGGTGGTGTCTGAAATCACTTCTTCCAACTAAGCTTATGCTGCACCATGGCAGGATCACTGCAATCACTGGAGAACCCTCCAGGTGACCCCCCGAAGGGGATCACTCTCATCTGGGTGGTGAGTTATGATTTGCATGGATGAGTCTCAGAGTGGAAGGCAACAAACACTCCTTCCACCTGGAGACCATCACTGAGCATCCCTCCCAAATGAATTGCTCCACAGCACAATTCTGGGTAGGACTGTGAGGCCAGAGGCTGCCCCACACCATGAGGAGTAAGAGGATTACCACCTGCCCTAGATGTTGACAAGATTATGTCAGTGGTGGCTCAGGCCTGCAGCCCCAGCACTTTGGGAAGCCAAGGCGGGCGGATCACTTGAGGTCAGCAGTTCGAGACCAGTCTGACCAACATGGTGAAACCCCGTCTCTACTAAAAATACAAAAACAATTAGCTGGGCATTGTGGCATATGCCTGTAATTCCAGCTACTTGGGAAGCAGAGGCAGGAGAATTGCTTGAACTCGGGAAGTGGAGGTTGCAGTGAGCTGAGATTGTGCCATGGCACTCTAGCCTGGGTGACAGAGTGAAACCCCGTCTCAAAAAAAACAAAAACAAAAGAGTGTCAGGCTTCAAACAAATGTAGTCATATTTCAGTATGGGGTCTGAGCTGTGGACAATCAAACCCGTAGTGTAACACCCAAGTCCCGTTATGGACAACATCTTTATATAGCTAATGCTGCATCTTTAACTGGAACTGTGGGGGATTTCTACTGAATACACAGATATTAAGTAGAACTATTTTCATCATATCCATTGTAAATTTTCTAAAATGCAAAATACTGCCTTTAGGAACCTAATGGAGAATGGGAGGAATCTGGAGAGACGGCCTAAGTTATAAAAGAGCATATGTTGGTATGAGCCACTAACACGGTTCAGCCAACACAGAGCGGATGTTTATTCTTGGCTTGCAGATCTTATTCCCAAGTCCCTGGATAGAGGAGTGAGTGAAGACAATAGGGAATGAGGTTCAGCTGAGCTGCCCCCACACTCATCAATCCAGGAGAAACAGAAACGCCCAAGAAAAACGTCCGCAGGGTCAGGAGACACAGGGAGGTCCATCATCATCTCTAACTGAGATGCAGTCACTCCCACTCAGTGATTCACAGAACAGGCCACACGGGTGGGGACCACGTATGATTAAGACACCAGGTCACTGCTAAGCAGGAGATACTCACCAGAGGAGCTTCTGATACCCAGGTGGGTCATAGCAGCTGGGAGGTTGCTCACACTATTCCCCACACTCATACTACCAAAGAGGTGGTCGCTGGTGTCCAGGGAGGCTGGCAGGGGCGCCGAGTAGTGGAGGTTGGTTAGATCTGGCAACGACCCTCCAGTGTTCAGAGTCCCCAAAAAGGGTGAGAGGCCCAGGTTTTGACCGTTATGTGGAAAAGCACTGAAAAAAGAAAGATTAAGAATGATTTTCTACAATGCATTTGGCTGTCAGGAAACCAAACATGCCTTAGGCCTCTTCCTGTCCAGTAAGAGCAGTGGCTATCAAAGACCGCGGTCCTCGTGCGGCCCTCTCTCACTCTGAGAACACGGATGCTCGGCTCGGCCTCTCTCAAACAGACTTCCTCACTGACTACCTGAGCCCACATCACAGGAATATTAGATTATGGCCTAGAATAATCAAGACCAGATTAATTATGGATGCAAGAGTATTCTGAAAATTACAAAGCACTATATAAAATGTGAGCCACTGCCCTCTATTTATGTAGTTCTTTTTGCTGGATTTCTAAGTTATCTTTGCTACCAGAAAAAGTATCTCTGAGTAACTAGCTACCTTCCAAGATACATTTTTAAAATTACAGTCTTTATAAACTTAGAGTGGCAGACATGCTGCCATTCATTTATCACCATCTGTGGGCTGGGCACTGTGTGGCAGGCAGCAGCCACGTGGTGGTGGCACCATGGTGAACGAGCAGGGCGAGGGTGTCTGGGGTCAGGCCTGATCCCGAAATGTGCAGGCTGGGAGCTAGGGTATAAAAGGAGGCCCGCATACCATCTGTTTCCATTTTTAAAGTTACAAATCAAATGAGCAAACCCTTACATGAACTTTGTTCTGTGTGTCTATCTTGACAAATTATACCTTCATGATAGCCTGCGAGGCCAGATTTACATGAAGAACTCTCAGACTTCTCGGAGTTCTGTGCCAGAACACACAGGGAGAGGCAGCCTGGCCCTCCATCCTTCCTTCCCCCAAGTCCTGCTCTGTACTGCAGTGTGCGCACATGGCCATCCCAGCCTACGCAGCCAAGCTCTGTCCACACCACACTGACTCTCTGGCCACCCCCTAGGCCTAACGGTGTACAATGGTGGTATGTTCCCCTTGAGAATGAAGCCCTCTCAAGGGTGGGGCCCAGGGAGGGGCCGGCCTGCCAGCCAGGTCCGAGAGGACCTTGTCCTTGCAGTTCACAGACTGCAGGAGAGACAGGCTGGGAAAGCAAGTAAGTGCAGCGTGGCAGGAAGCACGCAGTGCAGAGTTTGAGAAGGGGTGTGCATGACCAGTGGGTACAAGTGGCTCTGGGAGCACAAACGCAGGAGGTGTCCATGTCAGGATGGGCTCTGGAGGGGCCGGGTTTGTCATGGACATGACACAGTGTGTGTGGAACTGTGAGGAGCTGGGCATGGCCAAGGCGCCCAGTGTCAGGGCAGCGTATGGGGAAGGGAAGGTAGCAGATGGGGCGGGAGAGGATGTGCTCTTCTCAGGAGTCTGGATCAGGGACGGTAGAAAAAGGAAGGTAGGTTAAGCTCGAGAATGACGTTTCAGAAATGTCACTGTGGTTCCAGTGTGGAGGATGGCATCAGGGAGCAGAAACAGGCAGGGAGAACCAATGAGAAAGACCACCTGTAGTGGCCCAGGGGTGACCTAGGAAAAGCACAGTGAGGTTGAAACAGGGAAGAATGTGGAGGAAGGTACCACCAGCCAGGAGCAGGGGGCATCATGAGACGCACTGAGGACACTTTATCCCATCCTGCACGTGCCAGGAGAGCACCTCCCAGGGGCCAGCCACTGGCATCTGGGCTTTAAGAGACTGAGCTGTAAGGAACATAACTGGCAACAGTACAATCCCATCATGCAATGACAGAGCCTGGTGGGAGGCCATGTGGAGGGAGGCCCGGCCGACCTGAGGAGGCTTCCTTGGAGGACGTCTGAGCTGAGTTGAAAGGCTAAAGAATTCAGGTGATCTAGTTAGGGAAAAAGGTTTCAGGCAAAGCTCACAGCATGGGCAAAAGCAGGGAGGTGTGAGATTACAGGGTGGGCCCTCGGAACTGTGAGGATTCAGACAAGGGAGAGCTGCGTTGAGGAAGGCTGGGTAGTGATGGGAGATGGGACCAGAAGAGCAGGCAGAGAGCAGCCAAGGCTGGGACTGACGTGCGGTGACACTGACATACGGATGACGGTGGAAGGCTGGAAGCGGGGTGGGCAGTGTGTGTGGGGAGGGGTATCAGCCTTTCTTAGGGCAGTGCAGCTAACAGTCTTGGGGAAGGGGTCTTGGGGTGCAAGGAGCAGACCTGGAGGCAGAGGGGGATGCTGTGACACTGCTGGACAGTCCAGCAGGAGGCCACGAGCGCAGGGAGGGAGAGCCAGGGTGGACTCCAGAGACAAGGAAGCAGGACTCAAGAACATCTCTGGGGCCTTTCGCCTGGGGACTGAGATGGGACACTGAAGGTATGGGAGACTGGGAATGAGGGCAGGGGCATGGGTGAGATCATGAGTTCTACTTTGGCTTCGACTTTTTGCTGAGTAGGAAGACATGCGGCAGGGATGTTTCTCTCCCAGTTATGCACAGGAGGTAACTGACATTCTCAAGTTTCCACTGAACAGAAGAGGTGGAAGCCATGCCATGGTGGGTCAAGGATGGGTAAGCAGTAAGGAACACTCGAGAGTCAACAGACTTTCAAGAAGCATGGCTGAGAATTCTGGAAATGAAGGAAGGCTGATTAGCAGAGAAAGGTCTCTGCAAAGCCAGTGGGAGCAGGGCCAGGGAGTAGTAAAGTGGCCAACCTGATTAGGACCAGAGGAAGGTGGTGGCGGGGGAATCAGTGGCAGAAGAGAGCTGAGCTCTCGCTCCTGCCGGCCTCACCTCACTTTTCTTGGTAAAAATAGGACTGGGTGATCTGTGGAGTCTTGGAAAGAAATGGGGCAGCAGGAGAGGTGTCCAACCGGATGACGAGGAAGAAGGATCATTTTGGTTGTGGAAAAACTGAATATAAATTTTGTCTTTTTTATTTTATTTTTTAGAGACGGAGTCTCACTCTGTCATCTTGGCTGGAGTGCAGTGATGCAATCGTGGCTCACTGCAACCTCTGCCTGCAGGACTCAAGCAATTCTCCTGCCTCAGCCTTCTGAGTAGCTAGGATTACAGACGCACATCACCACACCCAGCTAATTTTTGTATTTTAGTAGAGACAGGGTTTTGCCATATTGGTCAGGCTGGTCTCGAACTCCTGACCTCAAGTAATCTGCCCACCTTGGCCTCCCAAAGTGCTGGGATTACAGGCGTGAGCCACTGCGTCTGGCCTGAATTTTGTCATTTAGATGGCTGGAAGTATAGAACTGTTTATAGGGTTAAAGGTCAAGGACTAGAAAAAAAAAATTGAGACCCTAGAGTCCTTGACGTGAGAACAATGGGCTTTCTGACTGAGAAAGAAGATCCATGGGCGATCAGGTGGGAGTGAAGCAGGGAGTGCAGGGGTGCGGCAGGGAGACGTGTCCAGTGGCACAGAGCAAGGACGGAAAAAATGTGGCCACTGTGACCCAGGCCATTAGTAACAGTCACAGCAATTCCTCTGCAGCTGGGACAAATACAGGCGGTTCCTGTCCAAATACAGTCACTACCCATCCGAGTCACCACCCACCTAAGGAAAGTAATGTGCTTCCCCCCCCGCCCCCCGTTCAAGACCCTCTAATGACTCCCATCTTCTCTGAGCCAGATCCAAGCAACACAAGCCTCCTTGAGCTCCAGGCCTCCTCCTGCCTTGGGGTCTTTTGCTTGGCGCTCCTGCTGCCTGGAGCTCTGTCCGCCTCACTTCACTCTGTCAGAAAGCCTTCTGCAATGCCGCCGGTGGCTGCCTGCCCACCTGCCGCGCCTGCATCTCCTTCAGTGCATTTTCCCACCACGAATTTTGCCACGCTTTGCTTATTTGTTTCTGCCCATCTTGCTCCACTAGATTATTAGCTCCTCAAAAGCAGGAACCTGATCTGTTTTGTTCATTGTTCTAGCCAGTGCCAAGAATCAGGGGACCAATAAATATCTGCATGACTTGGAGTCACTGAATGGAATTCTATCTGCAACGTAAGGGCAAGACAACAATTTTCTCTACCTAAGAAACACCTGCTTTAGAACTCTCTGGGTTGGCCAGGCATGGTGGCTCACACCTGTAATCCCAGTGCTATGGGAGGCCGAGGCAAGTGATCCATTGGGAGGATCACCTGAGGCCAGGAGTTCAAGATCACTCTGGCCAACACAGCAAGACCCCATCTTTAAAAACAAAACAGGTTCAGCATAGTGGCTCACACCTATAATCCCAGTGCTGTGGGAGGCCGAGGTAGGTGAATCACCTGAGGTCAGGAGTTCGAAACCAGCCTGGCCAATATGGTGAAACCCTGCCTCTACTAAAAATACTGTAATACAGCTACTTGGGAGGCTGAGGCAGGAGAATCACTTGAACCCGGGAGGTGGAGGTTGCAGTGAGCCAAGAGCAGGCCGCTGCACTCCACCCTAAGTGACAGAGAGGCTCCGTCTAAAAAAAAAAATTAAACAAATAAATAAAAACAAAACAAACAAAAAACCCTCTCCAGGGCTAAAGTACTGAAGCCCGATTCTATAATGTAGGCTTTCGGAGCCTGATGGTTAAGCCAAAATTGGCTCTTGAAGAAAATCCTTTTTTTTTTTTTTTTCAAATTTCCTTTTTACCAGGAAGCCCCTGAACCAGAATAGGTTGAAGGAGACTCTTTTGAGGAAAATCTTGCCCCTTCCATGGGAATGTCCTGCACCCCTCGGCGTCCCGTCTTTTGTTGGGCGTGTGTGCTGGCAGGCTTTCCGACATTCTTAAGTGAACATCGCCCTGTGGCACAGCTCAGCAAATTACCTGAATTTATGTTTAACTAGACAAAAAGAGGAAAGCATCAGGTCACCTGGCAGCTTGGTTGCACAGAAGTTCATTAACAGAGTTTCTGTGAATGTACTTAATGTCACTGAACTGTCACCCAGGTTGTAGTGCAGTGGCGTGATTTTAGCTTGCTACAGTCTCTGCCTCCTGGGTTCAACAATTCTCCTGCCTCAGCCTCCCAAGTAGCTGGGACTACAGGCGTGCACCACCACACCCAGCTGTTTTTGTATATTTAGTAGAGGCAGGGTTTCACCATGTTGGCCAGATGGTCTCGATCTCCTGACCTCGTGATCTGCCCGCCTCGGCCTCCCAAAGTGCTGAGATGACAGGCGTGAGCCAGAGCCCAGACATAGAAATGTTTAAAATGATAAATGGCATAGCTGTTAACCAGTCAAAAAGAATGCCTGAGCTCCAGGTACCCAGTAGGGAGTGCCTTGAATGTGCTGCTGTGAGATACTCACAGGAAGCTCTGTTGGGGAAATCATATTCAAGGATTGCTTGAAGTAGGTATAGTTCACCCACTGACCCACTGGTGATTGTATGTACTAAGTCAGACCATGCAGGAGTCTCATTTCCAAACCACACGATTTTGGCCCTGGGCAGACTTGCTGTATCTGAACTGGCTTCAGTTCCACGTGGTGGGACTGCTGTCATGGACGCTTTGACAAACAGCCCCAGGAAGCTTTCTCGGGGCTCAGGACAAGCCCAGCGAGTTCCAAGGGTCCAGCAGCAGTCTGCACCATCCCACGCAGCACAGCAGCCAGCCCTCCCAAAGCAGCTTCTGTTAAGGCAAGGGCTTCGTTACCTCTTTCATCTCCTCGTTTTCTCTTAGACTCAACTTCCTCATGAACTTCCTTTTTCATTTGCTTGCTCTAGATGTATTTTTGTAAGTGGTCTCAAATCTTTTAGGGAGTGAAGTTGCATACTATTAAATCCACTAACGAATGGTTTCACAGAAGCTTTTTTGTATTGCAAATGGAAAATATATTTATCTTCCATTTACGTTTTTAAGTTGTGGTGAAAGAGATGTATCATAAAATTTACCATTTTAACCATTTCTATATGTACAGTTCAGTGACACTAAGTACAGTCACGCAAACTCTCTTAGCATCTGTGCAACCAGGCCGCCAGGTGAAATGACGCTTTCCTTCTCCTCTGGCCAGGATGTCACTGATGCCCGCAGCCCGCCACAGCTCAGGGCTGGTGAGCTTCTCTCCATTCCTGCATGTTTCTGCTTCTGCCGCTGCTTTTACCCAGAGAGTGATGTATTTACCAAGTCAGTTGTGTGATTCTCAAACATACTTATGTCAGTTTTGTTATTATAGTTATGTAATTTAATTACTTTAAACAGATGAAATATGAGTATCAAAAGAGAGTGACCTTTTATGAAAATGCAGTTGACTTTCAATTTATACGTAGCAAATTACGTTCTGAGAGTTCTGTAACAAAGCAGTGAGACTTTCCTTTCAGGAAAACCTTCAGGATAGTCCCTGAAACACAAACAGAAAGAACGTTACTTACCTGCCACCTCCAACATCACAGGATCGAGGGCGTCCTGACAGGGACTGAATCTGAGAAGAGACAATGAAAGCTAGGTGTACTCACTGTAAAGCCAAATTCAAGTTTTTGAAAAGTGTCTTCACAAGGATCTTGAGCCTCTAGTCAGTGCAAGTGAGAGTCGACACGTCAACAGTGTCCTCACAGAGCAACCGTTTAGGTTTTGGCAAGACTTATTTTTTTTTCTTTTGAGATGGAGTCACTCTGTCGCCCAGGCTGGAGTGCAATGGCCCAGTCTCTGCTCATTGCAGCCTCTACCTCCTGGGTTCAAGTGATTCTCCTGCCTCAGCCTCCTGAGTAGCTGGGATTACAGGTGCCTGTCACCATGCCCAGCTAATTTTTGTATTTTTAGTAGAGATGGGGTTTCTCCATGTTGGGCAGGTGGGTCTCGAACTCCTGATCTCATCATCCACCCGCCTCGACCTCCCAAAGTGCTAGGATTACAGGCATGAGCCACCACGCCTGCCCGGCCTAGGTTTTGGCAAGACTTTTTTAAAACCTTCCAGGCCTAAGGGAGGTATAATATTAATATATTTTCTTAATTTGATGCCTTATCAATTTATCTTCTGGAATAATATTAAAAGGACAGTGTGTTACACATAGAACTTTTTTTTTCTTTTTCTTTTTTTGAGACAGTTTCACTCTTGTTGCCCAGGCTGGAGTGCAGTAGTGCGATCTTGGCTTACTGCAACCTCCGCTTCCCGGGTTCAAGCGATTCTCCTGCCTCAGCCTCCTGAGTAGCTGGGATTACAGGCAGGTGCCACCACGCCCAGCTAATTTTTGTATTTTTAGTAGAGACGGGGTTTCACCATGTTGACCAGGCTGGTCTCAAACTCCCGACCTCAGGTGATCCACCCACCTTGGCCTCCCAAAGTGATAGGATTACAGGCGTGAGCCACCATATCCGGCTGACATAGAGCTTTTTTTTTTTAAATTTTATTTTTATTTTTAATTTTCCTTTAGCTACAATTCAAGATGTTGATGTAGAACTTTTAAATAAACGTTTCTTTTCCTAATGGCTTGAGAGGAAAAGAAATAAATAAAAGAAAAAAACAGGGTAAAAAAAGAAAGAATGTCAGAAGAAAATAAGCTATTTCAACTAGAATATAAGCTCCAGATGGACAGGAATGAATACTCCAAATCCACAAGAACCAAGGGAGATGAACGCCTCTTTCCAGAGCGGCCAGTCCCTGGTAGTCAGGGAGGTGTGCATGCCACTGGCTTCTTTGCTGGAGGAGACATAGTTGTCCTCTGATAGAAGCCTCCAAAACCACAGTGCCTTTTAAGACAACCGCAAGGCTAATGGTGACTCTGGTAGACCTGGCAGAAGAAAATGGAGCTGGACCAAAGGGATCCTTCACAGGCAAGGAGAGTTAAGGACAGAGGCAATACAAGCTATTGCAAGAGAGCATCCTTAGGGCTGGAGCAGCTTCACTGTTTTCTTTCAAAGTCAACACAGCTTCCCTACGGAAGAAAGGCCAAGGCAAGGGCTGCGGGACCTCCCTGTCTTCCACAGTGGGTGAGGTTTACAGATAGCTGAGGTGGAGGTCAGCTAGCAGAATTTTAGATACAAATTCTCAAAGGCACCTGGAAATCATAATAAAACAGATGCCTTGTGTACTGACTCTTGGAGGACTCGGGTCAAATGCCCTTGATTTAAAAAGGGCTATCTGGTACACCAGTAATTCCAGACAGAAGCTGGAGACTGGTATAAAGCACTGGCTAAAAACCAGAAAAATCTGCCTATGACCTACAGCCAGGCTTTGGAGCTTTTAGCAAAACAAGTAAGATAGGGGGACTCGGCAGGGTTTTTTTTGAATAAGTAAATTCATATGAAAATTAGAAAGTCAAGAGATCAATGTACGAATTCACTGACACAACTGTGATACTTTTGACTTGAAATGTCATCTCTTGTATATTCTTATCTCTGTCCTGAGACAAATCTTCTCCTTTTCCCCCGGTTCCTCTTGTTTTCACCTCTGCAGGATCTTTTGATGACCTCCAAAGTACGAACATTCAGTGACAACAAACATAGTTGGGTACTGTTCACCCACCTCCTTGGTCTCCCATAGTTGTTTTGGCAGTGGCTTCGGAACATGTAACAGGTTCTCTTCTTTCAGTGGGCCAGGGAAAGACGCTACTAAGGGGGGAAATAAAGCAGCACAGTCATTTCATTAGAAGCAGGCATCCAGGCTGGGCACAGTGGCTCACACCTATCACCCTAGCCCTTTGTGGAGCTGGGGCGGGAGGATCCCTTGAGCCTAGGAGTTGGAGACAAGTCTGGGCAACATAGTGAGACCTTGTCTCTACAAAATATTTAAAAATTAGCTGGGTGTGGTAGCTCACACCTGTAGTCCCAGCTACTCGGGAGGCTGAGGTGGGAGGACTGCTGAGGCCACACTGAGCCATGTTTGTGCCACTGCACTCCAGCCTGGGCAACAGAATAAGACCCTGTCTCGAAAAAACAAGAACAACAAAAAAAGAAAGCAGCCATCCCACCTACCTTTGGCTGAACAAATTATCTTTGTAAAAAATGATTTAACAAATACAATGTTTGACTTATTTAACACACAGAAGTGACTTACTTATGGACTCTCTACTAGGGAAGGCACCCTGAGCGCTACTGTGGGGGTTGCAGAAATGAGTAAGACACGGATTCAACCTTGATGGAAAGTGTAATCCAGTCAGTGGACAAGGGCAACACGTAAGTAACCATCGCCGAAAGAAGAAACGAGCGGACACCCGAGAGCCGAGGGTAGATGCTGCTGAGAGGCACTGAGGTGCAGAAGAGGAAGAGGCCAGGAGGGCTCTGGAGCTGGCACTGGGGGAGGCCTTAGAGACACAGGAGAGGGAATTCCGAGAGAGGGAAGATGAGAGTAAAGCAAGTATTTTTAGCTGGGGTGTAGGCTGAGTAAAGGGGGTGGTAGGAAGTAAAATGCAGAGGAAGGCGGCCAGGGCAGGCAGGGCTCTGCAGGCGTGGCAAAAGAGAGAATGGAAGCAGAGGGATGAGGAGAGAGCCATGATAATGCAACAAAGATGAAATGGGCAAGCACGGAGAAGAGAGGTGTCAGCTGGAAGACATGGTGGTAGTGGTGGAAGTGGGGGACAAAAAGGAACTGACAACCCAGAGGATCTGAGGCTGGGCAGCTGCTGGGACCGCTGTTGGCTCTTTAATGCAGTAAAACCACCAGTATGAAGGGACCATTCCAGGGCTTTCTGCTTTAACTCTCTCAGTTGTACCAGGTAAAGCAAGAATGCTGGGTCACAGAACAAGGAAATACTTTTTGTTCTCAGAAAGAGACCAGAAAACAAGGCGCAGCCCTCAGGAGTTAAGGGGTCTGATGTCAGGAACGGGATTCCACGCTAGGGACACCGGTGACTGCTCAGAACCAGGAATGCTGTTGAGTTCCAGTGGCCACCAAAGTGCCAGTGTGACTGTCATGACCATCCTGCCTTAGCCCCACACAGGACGGCCGGGTACCCAAGAATAATGGACCCCAGAAAGAAGGCACCTGAAACAGGGCCCAAACTTTCCCAGTAAATTCTGAGATAAGAGTTTGAAACAAAAACTCTAAAATAAATTTATCTTGTATTTAACAAAACCTAGTCTATAAACGCAATTGTGGACTTCTAGAATGAATGAAGTACGGGTGGGGGTCTAACTTATTTGACAGCACAGTAAGAGAAGGATACAGTGCTCTTCAGCCAACCTGCCCAGCGCCACCAGGACAGCGCTCACTTCTGCTAAACCAGGCCAGGCTTTGTCAGTGTCCCCAGGTGTCTCTCTTGTGTCTGATAAATGCTGACCCTAGAGCTGGCTCTCAGCAAACTACAGAACAAGAAAAACGGGCTTTGAGAGCCTTTATAAACTAAAACAATGGGAGGTCAAGCATAGAAAATTGCCCTAAAAGGCTGGGTGCAGTGGCCCACGCCTGTAATCCCAGCACTTTGGGAGGCTGAAGTGGGCAGATTGTCTGAGGTCAGGAATTCGAGATCAGCCTGGCCAACGTGGCAAAACCCCATCTCTACTAAAAAGAAAAAAAAAAAAAAAAAAAAAAAAATCTTAGCTGGGCATGGCGGTGGGTGCCTGTAGTCCGAGCTACTCAGGAGGCTGAGCTGGGAGAATCGCTTGAACTCGGGAGGCAAAGGTTGCACTGAGCTGAGATTGCGCCACTGCACTCCAGCCTGGGTAACAGAGCGAGACTCCATGTCCCCCTCCAAAAAAAAGAAACTGCCCTGAAAGGTACTGTCAGATGCTGGGAGGTTTCAAGGGTTGAGTGAGGTGGTATCACACACAGCTCAAGGCTATTTCTCAAAAGAGGCTGGTTGTAAGAATATGGTTGGGGCAGACTCCAATGCTTTCATGGGGACTGTTTTCTTAGAGTTCATTGTTTTTACTACCTTTTCATATCCAAGATTTGGTGGGAATTCTTTGAGGCATTGAAGGAATGCACCCAACCTTGAAGCCATTTATGAATTTCTGTTCTAATTGACGAGATGTTCACTGATGTTTTAATTTTCTGTGGTTTTAGGAATTTCTGTTCTAATGGATGAGATGTTTATTGATGTTTTAACTTCTTGTGATTTTATGAATTTCTGTTCTAATGGATGAGATGTTTATTGATGTCTTAACTTCTCGTGATTTTATTCATAGCCTGAAAGGGCTTGCCCAGGAAAGGCATGTGCAGAATATGATAGAGAGCTGTGCCTCCTGCAAGACGCTCCTCATTCATCGCGTCCCCCATCCGTCTCACCTCTGTGACATATAAACCTAATTTTGTTATTTTCAGATTACAAAAATTAAAGTCCAGATTATAAGGATTTAGAAAAAGAAAATTGTAGCTGGTACTGAATGAATAAATGCTGTGTGGGGCCCCTCCTTTGTCAATGGCTTGGAGAGTCATTTCCATAGATCTCCAACACTGTTTGAATCGGTTTGACGAACTCAGCATCTTGTGTCAGGTTTGCGTTTTCATTTCACAACCAATTTACATTTTTCTGGCATTGTTTATTTATTTACTTTTTTCAGGCCCATACTGGCTCTTTTTTTTTTTTTTTTTTTTTTCAGGCCCATATTGGGACATTGTATATTTACATACGTCAACAAAGACTTTCTCAATGGGCAGAGACTACTGGAATAACTAATTGTTTAACTGATTGATTCATTCATATTTTCATGTGATCACAACTTCTGCTTCCTTGCACAACCTTGTGACTGTGGGGACCTAAATAAAAAGGAAGCTTTGTAATGTAACCACACATTACTTTCTCCTGGCCTTCAACATGGCTAGCCTTAATGTTTTAGAGGCTCTCTGAAATGTAAGCCAATCAGCAGCTGTCAGCATACGGGGGAGTCCTGAAAACATGAATGTTTATTAGTGAAGCTAATGAAAAATGTCCACTACTCAGCATCCCACTCCAACACAGGCAGGTAAAATCAGTTCATACCTTCCCCATGTCCATCGTTCTCACCATCACAGAAACCTAGTGGGAAAGGAAAAAGGAAAAAAAAACACTTTTATGTGGTACTTTCATTTTCATGTATTTAAGAATTAGTAACTCTTTATGATTTAAGTAGAATTCTGAAAATTCTAAGGCACTTTTGATACACTGATTTTCATTTAAGGTGCTTTATCATTTACTCTAAAAATAGGTATAACTAATTTGAGACTAAAGTTGGTTCCTTTTTCTTTTCCTTTAAAATTGTCTCAGTCTTAAATTTTCTTACTGTTTCTGTCTTGAGAGAAGAACAATTTTTACAAAGCCTGAGAATCTCTATTCAAACCACAAAGTAAAAAAGCATAGATGGAAATTCTCTCCTAAATGCTTTATCATGGGGGTAAGAGCAGGTAACTCCAAAAGTCTATACTCACCATGGTGTCTACAGGACAAATCCGAAGTTCCATGCTGTATGCTATTATATATATATTTCTTATGCAGTGAAGTTATTTTAAGAAGAAAATTTATCTGGAGTCTAAGTCAATTTAAAGGGTACATGAGATAGCTATTCACAGTTTTAAAACTTTGACTTGGAATAAGTTCTGGCTGAGTGAAGTATTTTTAATCCATGAATTACATCACAAATGACAAAGTATAGTATTTCCTATTGCTCTAAGCTAAAACTAAAGAACCATGCCAAGAATGTAATATCTTAGCGTTCCCCTAGGAGCAATCAAATATATCAAATATACCAAATAAGTTTTCAGTACAGAATCAGGATACATTATTAAATCCTAAGGCTTTAAATATAGCTTACTTACATTTCAGATAAGTTTTTGGGTAAGGTTAACCTGTAGGTTAAAGTGAATAGTCTACACAATGTCAATGAAGTGTCTAATAACCATTCACTCAACCCATATTGAGTAAGTTTCTGCATCAAGTGCTAGGTGGAGCCGGGTGATACAGAGTAGGTGAGAAGACACAACACAGTAACACGGTACACGGTAGCACATTCTGTAACATGGTGGCACACTCTGTAACACAGGTAGAAGACAAAAAATTTTAATAGATCCCTGGGGTGGGATACCACGAAGAGTCCCCAGGAGTGTGAAGAGGTGGATAAATTAAGCAGACACAGAGACAGAATTTCTTTGGGCTCATGGAACCAGAATCTAAGTAAGTGTTTGAAAGCTTTATTTTAGAGCACATATAGAGCCCTTGGGTAAGCTTGCTAAAACGCAGATTGTTGGGCCCAACCCTCAAAGATTTTGATTCAGAAGGTGTGAGAATCAGCCAAGGAATCTACTTTTTTTTTTTTTTTTTTTGAGACGGAGTTTCACTCTTGTTACCCAGGCTGGAGTGCAATGGCGCGATCTCGGCTCACCGCAACCTCCGCCTCCTGGGTTCAGGCAATTCTCCTGCCTCAGCCTCCTGAGTAGCTGGGATTACAGGCACGCGCCACCATGCCCAGCTAATGTTTTGTAGTTTTAGTAGAGACGGGGTTTCACCATGTTGACCAGGATGATCTCGATCTCTTGACCTCGTGATCCACCCGCCTCGGCCTCCCAAAGTGCTGGGATTACAGGCGTGAGCCACCGCGCCCGGCTACTTTTTTTTTTTTTGAGACAGTCTCACTCTGCTGCCCAGGCTGGAGTACAGTGGTGCCATCTCGGCTCACTGCAACCTCCGCCTCCTGGGTTCAAGCGATTCTCCTGCCTTGGCCTCCCCAGTAGCTGGGATTACAGGCACGTACCACCATGACTGGCTAATTTTTGTATTTTTTTTGGTAGAGATGGGTTTCACCGTTATGGCCAAGCTGTTTCAACCTCCTGACCTCAGGTAATCAGCCCACCTCAGCCTCCCAAAATGCTGGGATTACAGGCGTGAGCCACCACGCCCAGCTTCCATTAATAATCATTATCTCAGGAGACTATTACAGAAGGTCTTTAGCCCATTCTTACTTAATGAGCCATTTAACCCATCTCAACACAGGCAATGTGAACAGGCGGACACTGAAGTGTGTAGAGAAAGGCTGCGGCTCTACAGCCAGCACAATCAAAAGGACAGAGCTTCAGATTCATGCTTGGGCTTTCCTGAGACCCTCATATTAAGAAAGGGCAGGGAGTCTCAGCAAACTAACACAGGAACAGAAAACCAAACACTGCATGTTCTCACTCATAAGTGGGAGCTGATCAATGAGAACACATGGACACAGGGAGAGGAACATCACACACTGGGGCCCGTGGAGGAGGGGTAGCATTAGGAGAAATACCTAATGTTGGTGACGGGTTGAGGGGTGCAGCAAACCACCATGGCACGTGTATACCTATGTAACAAACCTGCACATTCTGCACATGTATCTCAGAACTTCAAGTATAATTAGAAAAAGATGGCAAAAAAAAAAAAAAAAAAAAAGGGCAGGGAACTTGACTATTCTGATCACTGAAAAGTGACTATCCTGTTAAAAACTAGGTTTTATATAGCAATCTGGTATGGTGTGTTGAACCATCTCTTCATCATCAAGACACCAATCATTCAAGGTGACTAAGGGTGACCTGACCCTGAAACACGAGGACTCAACTGAGGGCTACTACGTGAAACTGCCTGAGTGGGTGGCAGACACCCCATGTGAGAGCCCATTAGTACATGCTCTCCATCAGACTGGAACAGAAGGAAGGCTTCATGGAGGAGGTGGCACTTGAGGAGAAGAAGAGGATAACCAACAGCCAACCTGACTGCTCACTTACTATGTGCCGGATGTTTCACACAGGTGATCTCATGTCGTCCTCACACCAACTCTGTGAGGTCGGCGCCAATATCATGCCCAAGATCACACTGCTAGTAAGTTCTGGGACTAGAACTCTGGCCTGTGTGTCTTCAGAACGTTCGTGTCCCTAACCAATCTGTTGTAGTACCTGGAGGATGTAGACAACTGGAAGTGAAGTTGAAGGGGATGCCCTGCGCAAAGATGGGGGAGGGCGAGGGGGAGGATCAGGGAGGGATAAGGAGAAGGAAGATGGAATCGTGTAGCATGGCTGCAGCACATGCTGAGGGGACTGGGAGATGGGCTGGACCGAAGGAGGCTGCTGGTCATTTGGCAGGATGCGGGGGATGGAAGGTTTCAGATAGGGAAGTGACATGATCAGAGCTAAGCTTCAGAGACTGCTCTGGCAGCAGAGCAGGAGGTGGATTGAAAGAAGAAAGCCTTAAGACAGGGAGGCCAAGTAGAAAACCCATGCAATAGTCCAAGCAAACAGGGACCAAGTAGGATACTGGCAGCAAGCACAGAAAACCAGAGGCAGATTTCAGACATGCTGCAGGGATAAAATGAAGTGGACCTGGCTACTGAATGGGCGTGGAAGGGGAGTAATCCTGGGGCATGGGAAGGGGAGTCATTAAATGAAACTGTCCGGCCGGGCGCGGTGGCTCACGCCTGTAATCCCAGCACTTTGGGAGGCCGAGGCGGGTGGATCACGAGGTCAAGAGATCGAGGCCAACCTGGTCAACATGGTGAAACCCCGTCTCTACTAAAAATACAAAAAATTAGCTGGGCATGGTGGTGCGTGCCTGTAATCCCAGCTACTCAGGAGGCTGAGGCAGGAGAATTGCCTGAACCCAGGAGGCGGAGGTTGCGGTGAGCCGAGATCGCGCCATTGCACTCCAGTCTGGGTAACATGAGTGAAACTCCGTCTCAAAAAAAAAAAGAAACTGTCAGGGTTTGAGCTTCGGCACCCAGAAGGCTAGTGGTGGCAATGACTGATACCCTGGCACCAAGCTAACATAAAATCAAAATATGCAAGCCTGGATTTTTACTACTAGATTTAAAAAAAAAAAAAAAAACCCACAAGATATCACTACAAATAAAGGGTTAAAAAGGAAAAGGAATGAGTTGTGACTGGATATCTGGAAACAGAGGACACTAATTTTATCAGTCCCACAGGGATGGGACAGTGATGACCAAGGCTGCATCTGTGTTCCAGGAAACCTCACGGCCTCAGAGCCACTGAGGGCTGGTCTCTTCCGAGACCATGTCCCTTCTCTGCGCTCCCATGCCTGGAGCACCTAAAATAACTCCTCACACAGCCTTGATCTGCTAAGTGGAAGGGAAGGCCAGGGGAAGACTCGTAACCAATTTCCTAAAGGAAGCCTCCAGTGTCTCGGTCTCCCCATTCTGGGCCCTCTTGTCCCCGGGTGGGGACTCTGTTTGCCCCTCGTCAGATCTGGGATGCTTGTACCTGCCATTGTACCCCCGCCCAATCCATGCAATTAACAGGCTTCCATCTTGCAAGGTTATTTGCACTGTAAACCTTCTCCTTAATGCTGCAGGTCAAAGTTTATTGGCAGGTGAAAGGTTACTGGGTCCAAGGCATGCCAAGCCCCCTCCACCCTAAGGAACTGAGGACTGTGGTCCCCAAAGATGGCAATGAACAGCACCTATAGTGCTGGGTGCAGAGAAGACAACTATCACACACCCTTCTATTCCCTGAAAGGAGGAGACTACCCCAGCCCCTCCTCCACATGCCTGATGATAGGAGGGGTGTTAGGGGATGGTCCTAGGCTATGGGACAGGGTCCGTGTCCCAGAGAGCCCTGTGCTTGCTTCTCTGCACATATGTGTGAAGTGGTCATCAGGCTGCACATGCTGCCAGGGAAATGGCCAGCATTCCCTCTTTACAGATTCTAGATAATTCAACAAAAAGACAGAAATTATAAAATCTTGTTTGGCTGCATAAAAATTTATTTCCATCATTTACGCCAACTGCTTATCATTTATGCCTAACTGTCATGAAACTCAACAGCCCATTACGAAAATTACTCAACATGTATCAGGCTTTGTTTTCTTGTGACACAAATCTCCACTCATGAATGTACCACAGTTTACTGCTCATGTAGTTACACTGTGAGCAGATGCTCTCATCATTGGCTCACATCAACAACAACAACCATAACAAAAAAGTGTGGCTACATCATTCTGCTCAGGAGATTCCCAGGGAAAGAGCAGTTATTATTGCTTCTAACAAAGAACTCAGTTCCGGCTTCAATTATATTTTCCCTTCACTTTTTAAATCTTTATTTAGTTGCTCCTATAAGAAATACCTTTTTGCAAAGCTAGTTGATATTTTCAAAATCCAAAAGGAAAGAAATGAAACACTTTAATGAAATACAGGGGGAAAATACATGAAACAATTTAAAATAGCTCCCACCAAATATAATTCTCCAGAAATAATTTCCATCCTTGGAGACTTGGATAATATTTTAAACACACTGGTTTTCCCATGTAAACACATCCATATTAGGCTGTGTTTCTGAGTTCTGCTATACTTGCAGGGCAACTGCAAGGAGCAGGCACAGTTCAGACATCTGAGCTGGGGGCCAGCCCACCCTCCATGGGTGTCAGATATTGGAGCCCAATAATTTTTAACTGCTGATTTGAAAAGCAGAGACCGCCACGATTCTCAAGTCAACGCGGGAACCCTGCTCCAGGATTTCTTTCTTTCTTCCTGTTTTTCTCACTGCTCTGTCTACCTAGACCAATATTCACATTCCTTTGCTCTTCTTATTCCATCCTCACTTACACTTTCTGACATTTCCCACCTCTTCTCGCAGAGCCTACATCGCTCAGCATGAATACTTCAACTCAGGTAATTGCTTTCTTTAGTTCCTTTTTCTCCGCATGCAAGCCTCAGAAGGTCCTCACTTGAATTACCTGTGATTACCTTGTTTCTCTAGGCCTTTGGCCCTTTCTAGAGAAGCGTGAACTTTGCGGAGGGCAGTATAAATGAAGGAATGGCAGAAGCAGAAAGGCAGGGGCTCAGGGTAAAAATCTGTCCGTCCATTACGATCCTGCTGTGCTCACAGGCGCCCCCACCGATGGCAGCCTCTGCTCTTTTAGGCTTTGTTTACATATTCCCATCTCTACCTATCCTGAAACTAAATGAATCCCTCTTCCCACACACCCTGCTTCTCTAAGCAGTCAGCAGTGGACCCATATCCAATTTCAACATCACCACCAACTTTCATATTCCCATGTGTAGAAGCATGGGTCGATGCCCCTAACCAATTCTGAAAGCTCTCATAGTTTACAAGCAAACAATCATTTAGGCTAATGGAGTCTTCTCCGAACTGCACCAATAGAACAAATATAGTAACAATTATTATTAAATCCTGTCCCTGCTATATACAAAGAAATACGTCCATGAATGTTCTCCTGGAAGGAAAAGAGGCCATTTAGGCCTTACATTGTCCAAAAAGTAAAGAAAACCAGAAAAGCTGGTTTTGTGGCTAAAGATGTATTTATTCCTGTTTCAAGAACAAATACACAGCCCTGAAAGTTTTTGGTCAAGAGTCAGTCTGCACACAGAATGGCTAATCCAAGACCATTGTTCTTTCTAGATTATAAACCCCAGAAAGGTAGGCTTGGAATGTGTCTGAATGACCAGCCTCCCTCACTTCATGCACAGGTCAGGTGCCAGCACCTAGACGGTGTTTTGGCAAGTGTTGTGCACATGTGAGCCCGTGTGTGGTTCTTCACACGTCTCCATCAGTACGGGCTCCTCTGTGCTGGGCACTGTGCTAGCAGCTGGAGAGAACAAGGCCATTAAGATGCTGTCTTCAAGAAATCTACACTGAGCAGAGAAAGAGAAGCATATCCATGTAAACAAGCCGCCAAGCAGTGCAGGTGCTAAGACAGCAGTCTGGGATGTTAGAAGGACATTGCAATTCTGAGCTGAGAGGGAGGAAGGTCAAGATGGCTCCACAGACGTGGGGACACACACGAGCTAAGGCTTATGGATCAAGAGGGTGTCGGCCAGGAAGGCCGGGAGTGAGTGAGAGAGGAAGAGAAGGGAACAGGAAGAAACAGTGGTACCCGAGGTGGTTCCCATGGCTACCTTGGGTGTGAGGCGGGGGAGCAGAGGGAAAAGGGAGAAGCAGACAGGAGCCAGACCTTGGGGCTCATGCCATTCCAAAGAAGATCTGAGTTTCCTCCTGAAGGTGAGAGGTGGCAGTGAGGATTTTAAGCAGGAGAGCAAGATGATCGGGTTTGGGTTCGCTCTGAAAGCAGACACTGTGAGATGGCATGTGTGGGTTACTCCTGGGCTCTCTCCATGCCCTGACACTGGCCAGAGGGCCAACTGAACAGGGCATGCGCAGTTCCAGTCCAGCCTCCTCATCTCCTTCTCAAAGGCGTGCCTTCCCTCAGGCAGCAGGCCTCTGCTCTGCCCTTGCCTCCCCAGGCTTACCTGACCCCCTCCTCCCCGGGACCATGCTGGCCAGTGCTGCCGGCCACTCAGCAGGAGTCAGCCTCACGCAGGGGTTCAGTCACAACAGGCCCACTGACCCACGGAGACAGCCACTTCCTCCAACCTGGTCTTTTCAGTAATAAAGGTGATCTAGCTCTGTCTGTCACTTCTGGCTTTATTTTTCATTTTGTTCAGATCCTAGGTGGGGAAAGAGGACTCTCGGGAACCTAACATAAAATTGGACTGAAGGGATGTGAGACTGGAAATCAGGAGACCAGTTAGGAAATTATTAGAAGAGGACGGATGCCCGGAGGAGGGCCAAGAAACACCAACAAGGAGCGCGTGCCGTGGAGGAAGCAGGCAGAGGCACAGGACCCCAGGAGCTCCATCCATCCTGACTGCATCCCGGACACACACTTCCCCTGCCACGAGCTGCTTCTCAAAGACCACTGAACCGGGCAAGTGCAAACACTATTTCAGCCTCTGTCTCCCTCGGGCCCGAGGACAGAATGACAAGCACAGCTGCTGTCAGCAGTGGCCTGTGTGTCTTACCCATGTATGGGGCAGGCCAGGCCGACTGGCCCCCTCCTCCATAGGGGTCCTGGGGCTTGGTGCTCAGAGCACTCGTGTGAAGAGCAGAATCAGAATTGGTCCTAAGGAGGGGAGGAGAGAGTCTGGCTGAAAATCTGTTTTCCTTAAGTGAAAATGCAACAGTCTTTGTTGAATATTAACAATGGGAAAGAAGGCAAGAATAATTGACTTATAATCATCAAATAAGGGGTTAGGACCTACCTGAAGTTCTTTACATTAGTAACAGCCTCTGAGGATAGCCCACACGCCCGAATATTTTAATTTATATTCGTGTAGCCTTATATGCTGACGCTGACGGCTTGGTGACTAGTTCAACACGGATTCACAGCTTCCCTCCGAGATCTTCCTATTCTCCCCAGCTCAGAAGCTGGCTGTGGCAAGTTTAGCCTGTGGCTACACTAGGTTTCCTCCACCAGAGAGTAACTGTTTCTAAGTAAAGGATCACTTAGAGCAGTGGTTTGCGATACCCTTCCAGGGAGAAGGCAAGGTCAAGGCTAGTCTCAAAATGATAGTAAAGCCTCCTCTGCCTTTTCACTCTTGCCCTCCCCTGAGCACAGTGGGCTGGCTCCGCAGTGGCCACGTGAGATGTGATGTCCCACTGCTGAGTGCAGGAGCAGAGAGCCCAGCTGCCCTGGAGACAGCTGTAAAAGGTGAGCATTACCACTATTCTCAATATGTTTTTTTGTGTTTCTTTTAAAAAATATCTAATTTGGGCCGGGCGCGGTGGCTTAAGCCTGTAATCCCAGCACTTGGGGAGGCGGAGGCGGGTGGATCACGAGGTCAACAGATCGAGACCATCCTGGTCAACATGGTGAAACCCCGTCTCTACTAAAAATACAAAACATTAGCTGGGCATGGTGGTGCGTGCCTGTAATCCCAGCTACTCAGGAGGCTGAGGCAGGAGAATTGCCTGAACCCGGGAGGCGGAGGTTGCGGTGAGCCGAGATCGCGCCATTGCACTCCAGCCTGGGTGACAAGAGCGAAACTCCGTCTCAAAAAAAAAAAAAAAAAAATCTATTTTATGTTAACATGTAATGGGCTTATTATTTTTTTAATTCACTAGTATCTTTTCAAAACTCTCAATTTTTAATACCAATAGATATACTCTCATAAACAAATACTATTTGAGGGCCTCAATGTTTTTTATTTAATTTTTTTTTTTTTTGAGATGGAGTTTTGCTCTTGTCGCCCAGGCTGAAGTGCAGTGGTGCTCACTGCAGCCTCTACCTCCTGGGTTCAAGTGATTTTCCTATCTCAGCTTCTCAAGTAGCTGGGATTACAGACATGTGCCACCATACCCGGCTAATTTTCATATTTTTAGTAGAGATGGGGTCACCATGTTGGCCAGGTTGGTCTTGAACACCTGACCTCAGGTGATCTGCCCACCTCGGCCTCCCAAAGTGCTGGAATCACAGACATGAGCCACCATGGCAGGCCTCAGTGTTTTTTATTTCATTTTATTTGAGATGGAGTCTTGCTCTGTCACCCAGGCTGGAGTGCAGTGTCACGATCTTGGCTCACTGCAACCTCCACCTCCCGGGTTCAAGCAGTTCTCCTACCTCAGCCTCCTAGGTAGCTAGGACTACAGGTGTGCACCACCACGCATGGCTGTTTTTGTATTTTTAGTAGAGATGGGGTTTCAACATGTTGGCCAGGCTGGTCTCTAACTCCTGACCTCAGGTGATTCACCTGCCTGGGTCTCCCAAAGTGCTGGGATTACAGGCAAGAGCCACTGCACCCAGCCTCAGTGTTTTTTAAGACTGTAAAGTGGACCTAGGAGAAAACTTTGGGAGCCACTAATGTATAGCAAATCTCTGAAATTCTCCCAGCTAACTTAAGTGTCTACGAAGCCTTGGACGCAGGACATGATTATTTATTTATCTCATGGGGTCAAACTGTCGGCCATAAGGAGGACTGGTAAGCAACTTCATTAACCTACAATGCTTGGTGGTCCACTCCAGTGACAGCCTCGGTTGGCTTCAGAGGAGGAAGAGGCAGACAAGGGCAGAACCCGTAGTGCAACAGAAGGAGCATGGCCGCTGGGATCAGAGAGCTGGATTCAGATGCCAGCCTCTTTACAGACTCAAACAGACTCAAGGGAACATCAATCAAACGCGGAGCCAACTGGGAAAATCTAAATATAGACTGGACATGAAGTTATATTAAGCAGTTATTTTAAATTTTGTTAAGTATAAGAACAGCATTGTGGTTGTTTTTAGAAAAGGTTCTCGTCGGCCTTACACTGCTGGAGATACATCCAGGTAAAATACTGTATCTAGCCAGTCATGGGACTAGGGTGGGAGGTAGGTTTAGAGAGACTGGCAGAATGCTGATAACAAGTGACGCTGAGGATGGGCACCACAGGCCTCTTCTAACACCTGTTTGCGTGTATTTACAATTGTGCACCATTAATCAGGTTTCTTTGTTTTGGGGATAGCTTCTTTCTGTTGCCCAGGCTGGAGGACAATGGTGCGGCTTTAACCTTCTGGGCTCCGGTGATCCCCCCGCCTCAGCCTCCTGAGTAGCTGGAACCACAGGCATACTTTTTTTCCCCCCCAAAGAGACAGGGTCTCACTGTCTGGCCTAGGTTGGCCTCAAACTCCTGGGCTCACGTGATCCTCTGGCCTCAGCCTCCCAAAGTGTTGGGACTACAGGTGTGAGCCACTGTGCCCAGATTTTTTTTTAAATACTAGTCCACCTATTAGCTAAGGCCCTTAAACAAGTCACTTCGCCTTTTAGAATGGAAAATAATACTCATTCTTGTAGGGTGTTGTCAGGATTGAAAAAAATGACTGAGGAGTTTGGCCCAAAGTGATTACAACAATGGCTGATGTTTATTCAGCACGTACGTTTCCCAGAGTTATCTTCTTCGACCCATGATCTAGGGACCATGATCTCCATTCTTCAAATGAGTAAACTGAGGCAATCAGAAGTTAAATAATCTGCTCAAGGTCACACAGTAAGACGCAAGCCCTAGTAGTCCCACCCCAGACCTCGTGTGCTCTGTACTGTCCCCTGCAGACACTTAGTAAGTGGTGGGTTTTGTTTTTAACACATCATATCAACACAGCTTACATAAACACATTCTGGCACCTGGATGCTACGTAAAAAAATACCAGGACGGTTAAATTGCTTTAAAATCTACTTCTACCAGAAAACAACCCATGTACCTGTTAAGTGCGGATGTCAGCCTGAACCCAGGATGCTTTTCTTCTTTCCAAGGAGGCTGCTGCCTTTAAAAACCAGAACATCATAAAAGGAAAAGAAGTCAATCCACAGAGAGCAAAGGAGGTCCTCAGCCCTGCATCTCAGAACTGGCTCTTCTACTCACCTCGCTCTGCAACCTGAGAGTCACTTAAAAATAACCCATGCCTCACTCATTTTGCCCATCATTGTTAAAATGAGGTAAGACTGAATGATCCCTCCAGTGCTGTAATCTCCAATTTCCGGTACAAAAAGTACTCAAACCCCATAAGGAATAGGAGTAGCTAGTTGGGCAGATGAGTTCAGTGTACACGTAGGGGGCACCTTGGCAATCTTGGATGCAAAAATTTTGCATTCCCGTGCCAATGGCCATGAAGAGGAATATAACTGTTACAGTTACCCAGGGTATGAAAATATTAGTTTAACCAATCCTGGTGCTCTGAAAATCCGAAGACATTTCTTGGATACACAAAAGAAAAATATCGGTTTGGAGATGCCTTTTACTGATGTAATAAAAGACTGTATTTATTTTACAACCCTGGATCCCAAGATTCTTGGGGGCGGCTGAAAATCTACTTGAGATGGGGCCCACTGACATCCGTCTTTATTTCCTTTCCCAGGTCCAGACACATCATACACAGTAAGTGCTCAGTCAGTATCTGCGCAGAGAATGGAGGGAGAGCAGACTTCAATCCCGAGAGCTAAATATTTTTGATACACATATTTTAAATGCCTCCTGAATCTGATTTGGTGATCTGAAAATGATACGACGCACACAACAGATGCAACAGTTTTTTTCTCAATTCTATTTTCTGTTACCCTCTGTATTGGGTACAAAAATATTCAAGGAGACCTTAAAGCAAATACACTGTGCAAATTACCATTTTAAGAGTCTTTTGTCCTTTTCAGCAGCTTACTAAGACACTCAGAGAAAAGATGCTGATTTTTCTGTCTCAAATTTAAGAATGCCATATCAGAGTATTCTGTTGGTAAATATATTCCAAATGTGTTTCTGTTTGGTTTTAAATATGAAGATCTAGGTTTCTTTAAATAACTTTTCATTTTAGACTTTCATATAAGCCTATCACTGGAAACGCTTAGGTGTTTTTTTGTTTTCTTTGTTGTTCTGAGATGGAGTCTTGCTCTGTCACCAGGCTGGAGTTCAGTGGGACGATCTCGGCTCACTGCAACCTCTGACTCCCTGGGTCAAGCAGCTCTCCTGCCTCAGCCTCCTGAGTAGCTGGGATTACAGACACGCACCACTACGCCCAGCTACTTTTTGCATTTTTAGTAGAGACAGGGTTTCATCATGTTAGCCAGGATGGTCTTGATCTCCTGACCTCGTGATCCACCCACTTCAGCCTCCCAAAATGCTGGGGTTACAGGCGTGAGCCACTGCGCCAGTGTTTTTTTTGTTTGTTTGTTTGTTTTTTTAAGAGATGGCGTCTTGCTATGTTGCCCAGGCTGGAGTGTAGTAGCTAGTCACAGCTCCATCATAGCACACTACAGCCTCAAAACTCCTGGTCTCCAATGATCCTCCTGCTGAAATTAAATTTTATAAGAGAAAACAGGATTCTATGCTTTATATTAGAAATTTCTAAAACAGGCCGGGCGCGGTGGCTCAAGCCTGTAATCCCAGCACTTTGGGAGGCCGGGGCGGGTGGATCACGAGGTCAAGAGATCGAGACCATCCTGGTCAACATGGTGAAACCCCGTCTCTACTAAAAATACAAAAAATTAGCTGGGCATGGTGGTGCGTGCCTGTAATCCCAGCTACTCAGGAGGCTGAGGCAGGAGAATTGCCTGAACCCAGGAGGCGGAGGTTGCGGTGAGCCGAGATCGCGCCATTGCACTCTAGCCTGGGTAACATGAGTGAAACTCCGTCTCAAAAAAAAAAAAAAAAAAAAAAAAAAAAAAAAAAAAAAAAAAAGAAATTTCTAAAACAACATTCAAAGTGGATAAAGTTAAGCAAAATTATCTAAAAATAACACACATCCATCATAACTTTTAAAGTATGTCTTGCTTACCTTGGCCAACTCTCATCCAGAGGCTGTGAGGAATAATTGGCTCCAAAAGCACTACCCTCAAAGTAGAATTTTTAATAAAGGAAAAGTAAAAATTAATGGAAAGTTGAAGCAGAATGAACAAGGTGAACTCAGAGTTAATTAGCTGAGTTTTTGGCTCTTATCTTTATCCCTGTACCTGACAGCTCTTCCTTCATGCCCTCTCTCATCCCCCTCCTCGAGGACAGTCTATTCTGCTGTCTTCTACCCAGTGTTTTCTTTGCATGGTGTTTTGTGGGGTGCTTGTTATTTTTTGCCTGTCTGGCACCTTTGTTTTCAGGAACTACTGCCACTCTCGCTCCAAACCTGCTAAGGTTGCTATTCCCTCTGGGCCACATGGGAGGGACCCAGGCCCAGGATTCTAGCCCAGGAAACAGTGTTTGGCTCAGGGATAGGCACAAACAGAACCAAGAAGAGTGCTTTTGAGGGAAAAACAGGAGTGCCCCAGTAGAGGTGGTGTGAGCCCAAGGGTGTCTGAATCTGGGGATTTTGCCAAGGAGAAAGACTGTCTATTACACGTGAAGCCATCCCAGAGGTGGCACCACAGAGGTCTCAATGATATTGTATGACACCTTGGATCTAGCCCTTGGGCTTCTAGCGACGTAAGCCCGTACATTTTCTCTTTTTAAGTTAAGGTGGGTTCTTGGTATTTACAGCCAAAAAAGAGGCGCATTAGATGTGTGGTCACTGTCTTATCAATCTTGTGTTGTTCACTGGGTCTGACGCACCTTGGAGCATATTCTGGGCACCTGGAGATACAACAGGGGTGCGGCACACACACTGAGTAGAGAGGCACTGTTTTCATTCATTCAGTTAACTGTTCCCACACACAGCCTTCTGAAGACATTGTTAATCACTTTATTCTGCTAAGAAATCTTCATTTTGTTCAGCCTAAAAGGCAAAACTTATTGTGGTGCTCCACAATTTGGGGCCAATGGCCTCTTCTGCTCTTATCGTCCCTGCAGCTGTCTGGGTTCCACAAACACAGCCTGCATTTTCCTGCCCCTCTGTCTTTGCTAACGCCACTTTCCCTTTCTCTCCTCCTATGTGGAACTGCCTCCTTATCACTTCCCCAAACCAAACCCATTCCTTTTGTCTCCTGGATCACTGATTGGATGAAATATACATTCGGCAGTTACCAATAACACTTTTCACCCCAAACCTGTATTTCTTAAGGTGGAAATATACAAGCTATATGACACATCAAGACAGAAATTTGAAAACAGATATCTAAGCACCTACTGTGTGCCAGGCCTGTACTGAGTTCACACTTTCATTTAATCTTAACAATCCTGACAGGCAGATATTTTCCCCATTGTAAGGCTGAAGAGACTGAGGCTCCGTTCTAGAAGAGCTGAGAAATCTAAGATCAGATAGCTGGCCTGGTGGATCGGGGTCAGACCCACAACTCACTGATGCCAAAGCCTGAGAGCTCTCCGCTAAGCTATGCGGCCTCTCAGGAAAAGGTGAACTGTACCACATGCCCCAGAAAATAGAAAATAGTACCTGGAGTGTTCTGGGAAGAAGGATGGAGGAGGGTATAAGAGAAGATATCATCTGCTGGGCTCAGGAGGAGACAGGAGCTTTGATGGAGTGGGGCCCTATCCTGTAGGCCTGGGCTGGGCACTCAAGTAAATACACAATCTGGAATTAGGAAAATGGAGGCTCTCATGAGTTCTTAATGATTTGGTGGGAAATGTCTTCTTTGCCAGGAGAAGCATTAGAATTGCAAGTTTCATCTTCTATGTATTAGTTTTCTTTGACATGTCTCATTATCTTATTTCTTAATTTGATCCTGAATCAATAAAATAAAACAGGTAATTTCCCAAGGAGACGTTTCTTCAATGTTCACTATTACGCTTAATGTACATGAAGTACAGATAAGACGGGGCCACAGCAGGAGCAGGAGAGGAAAAGGTGGTGAAGAGGAAGGCCCGGGAGAGACAGACTATCTGTGTCTCTGTTGGCAAAGCCGTTAGGGAGGAAACACTGAGCCTTGAGACCTACGTTATCTGCCTTTCTCTTTTCTGCAGATTTGATTAATATCTGTTCAGAAATGCTTAATTTCAGGAAGTAGAAGTTAACTCTTTTTCTCAGTACACTGCCATCTTTAAAGTCAATACGTCCGATTTCATAGTACTAATGATACAAATTAGAATGCAGTGGTGTATTAGTCACGTAACGATCAAATGTTTGTGATTTCAATGTTGAGTGTAAGTTAGCATTTTAACCTTCCTGATAGTAACGCCACAAAAAGACAGTAAATTCCTAGAAATTTTTAATATAATTAGGCTGAGGCATCAAAAGGTGAAAGATGTGACCTCTGAGCTCTTTTAATTTTTAGTCTCATTTAATTTAGTGGATATTTGAAAACTCGAGGGAAGCACTCATGTTATAAGCTTAGAGTTAAACTTAATGTGAGGAAAACCTAGACGACGTTTATTAGTTCTTTGGAACATTTCAGAAAACTTCATTCAGGTGGCTTTAAATACTCCGCAACACGGACATGCCCTAAATAACAACCTCAAGACAGAGAAAACACTCCTATTTGTAAATATTGCTGGCGGGCCGGGCGCGGTGGCTCACGCCTGTAATCCCAGCACTGTGGGAGGCCGAGGCGGGTGGATCACGAGGTCAAGAGATCGAGACCATCCTGGTCAACATGGTGAAACCCCGTCTCTACTAAAAATACAAAAATTAGCTGGGCATGGTGGTGCGTGCCTGTAGTCCCAGCTACTCAGGAGGCTGAGGCAGGAGAACTGCCTGAGCCCAGGAGGCGGAGGTTGCGGTGAGCCGAGATCGCGCCATTGCACTCCAGCCTGGGCAACAAGAGCGAAACTCCGTCTCAAAAAAAAAAAAAAATATTGCTGGCGTGCCTGCCAGGTGCCGGCATGCCAGCAGAAGGGACGCACAGGCTACGGGGTTTTTAACAACCTCACTAGCTCCTCCTCCACTGCTTCCTTAGTTAAGCTTAGCGAAGTCTTCTGCTCAATTTCCACATTAAAAAAGGAAAGTGGGGAGGAGGGATAATGAAAAAGATAAAGAGGAGGTGGCTGCAATGGATGGAAACAAAAATTAAAGTTTAAAAAAAACCCCACACTCGCATGGATCTTTTCTTATCCCTCTGTGCACTCCTCTCCACCCCGTGCCTTCTGGCGCAGTGTCCCCTGGGGTCCCGTGGCCTCCCAGGCCACGCCTGCTTGCATTGCTCTGGGAGGCACAGGATGTTTTCAGGATCACTGGGTACCAGGAAGAGTGGGAGCAGATGGCGGGGTGGCTGGAGCCTCTGGGCACAGGTGCTTGGGAGGCGCTTCCTAAGAGCTTCAGAGCCAGTGCCTGTCTTCCTGGTGGAGAGCCCTGTCTTCCATGTTTGCCTTGGCCAATCCCATCCTTCCCTGGCCCCAGCTGTCACCTGCAGTTGCCAACAGTTCTTGGGAACTCCACGTGCACATTTCCAACTGGCTACTCAAGTCCTCTGCCAAAAGTACCCAAGACAGCTCAAATTCTACTGAAATCCAACCAATTACCGTCCCTTTCATCTGTTGTTCTTCTTATGGTCCATCTTATTTAGTGAGGGCACCATCCACCAAGACAGTCAGGTTAGGGCAGTCGTTCCAGTCTTTCCCTCTGCCCAAGCCTCCGCAGTTCTGTGTAGGAAAACCTTCCTGCTCGAGTTACTGCCTCAACCCATCAACACAGGGACTCCTGTTCCTCTCAACCTGGGGAGGGAACAGTTCTTACTCACTCTTCCCCAAAGGAAGGGGAGCAGCTCTTCCTCTGCTGTTAAGAGAGGACATCAGCTGGCCGGATTACCAGTGGGTGGGGATACCGAGCTACAGAAGCTGAAAATAAGACCTGCCTTGCCCCTTTCTCTGTGCGGCTTGACCTGCGGCTGGGTGAGCAGAAGCAGGGTTCCCTTCTCTTGGCTTCCTATCTCTATGGGGGTCAGTGCACCTGGGCAGGGCTCAGGAACAGCCTTGTGGCGGCAGCCTGGAAGCCAGTCATTTTCTCTCCTGCTCTAAAACTCTGTGTTCTGCCAGGGACACAGTTTGTGGGGCGGGCCTGCGACCCTCCATGCAGCTGGTGGGGTAGGTGGACTTGGGAGTCTGCTTAACAGAACCCACCCACCAGGACAAGTTTCAGTTTTAGATTTAATACAGAAAACTAGCCACAATTTGGCTCCATCCTGATTTCTCAGCCATGTGTTTACTGCCATTCTACTTCCTTTTGTCCCTTGACCTCCAACTATGTCCCACTAGAATACATCTTAAAGTCAAACTGTAAGGGTCGCATATAACTGGTATCTTTTTGAGTCCTTGCATTTATAAAAACATCCTATTTCCCTCAGCACAGGAGAGGCAAATAGGTTGCATGTGGTATTGTGAAGTCAGAATATTTCCCCCTTAACATTCTAAAGACCAGTGTTTCCTTGTCCTTCAAGAGGTGATGGGTGTTAGGTAAAAGTTGGATTTTGTGATCACATAAGTTTTGGAAACCCTGGGGTAAAGAGAAGTTGTTTCTTAACTGCAGGACTTTTCAGAGCCCTAATATATACGGTCAGGCTCCAAGAGGAGATAGCAGAGTATGGTGTTTCTCAAATGTAATAGGCCATGTATTTCAAAGCAACAGTGTCCTATAAACCAGTGTCCTAACATTTTCATCTCATTATGATGAAAAGAGCCAAAGCAAGGCCCAGCCCAGAGAGGAGAATCATTCCTAACTCTGTGGTTCTTAGGCCTCTCTTCATGAGCCTTCAGGCTAGTGAGCCCTCTACTTCCTTTAAAGGAAGGCATTTTCTACGCTTCTTCAGCATGTCTCTTCTTTCTCAGTGTGTTACCCACAAGTCTGAGAAAATATTTTATTTGCTATAAATGTATGTGACTAGTTCAGAAGTTCAGCAATGGTGTTTAGGACCTGGCATGTCTGCCACCCTTGAGGAGTGGGAGTGAGAGGGCCGCTACAGACTGCGCAGCTGCAGAAGGGCAGAAGAGCGTCTATTCCAAGTGCTCCAGCCCAGGCCCCCAGCCAGGAGCAAGCCCTGACAGTGCCTCTCCTCTGCCTGCATGGGTCTAGGGCAGGACCCAGCTGCAGCTGCGCCTTGGTCTTCTGTGGCTGCCCGTGCCAAGGGCAAAGCCCACTCCAGAAGGAATCTCCTGTCCAGAGCTCTGCACTCTGTGGCTGCCCACTCTGAGAGGAAGCCAGAATATTCGTTAAACAATGTTCATTTTCTTTGAGATCACCCAATTGTAGGAGTGAACCCTCAGAGCCCTTGTCTAAGCCAGTGTGCCCTCCGTAAATAATACCCAAGCCAAGAAGCAGCTGTAAGAAGAGAATTCTGATTACATTTTTTTCCTTTTGTTCTAACAAAGATTCAAACCAGTTTTTTATACTTCCAAATGACGAAACTTCATTAAAAAATAGATAAATGTGCAAGGCCACAATTTTAAGCAAATTATTTCACAACCAACAGAATGGAGGCCATGAAAACAAAGATGGAATCACAGCCCCTCAGCCCCTCCAAGCCCCTGAGCTGCCTCCCTGCAGATGCCATCCTCCTCCAAGGTCTCCCTTTTCATGGACCTTTGGTTCCTCAAGACAATGGGCGAAAGAACTTTCTTTGCATCACAGATGTCCAGTCCCAGGACCCCAGTTTAGGGGCTTAGGAGACCACAAAGACATGGCTCATGATCAGTGACTCTGACTCATACTGTCTAATGACTTTAATTTCTCTGCATTTTCCCTTGGTTTTTGCTTCTCCTTCCTTTAGGAGTTGACTAGCTTTGCTAATACCAGTTGATCCCTACAGTGCCAGATTAGACCCTGTCCTAAGAGACAGGGTCCCCGAACAAAGGAAGTTGCCTCCCTTTCTGGGACTTTGCACTACATTCTCCTCCCTCTGCCTGAAACATACGCTCCCAACCGCTTTACCCTCTTAAATCTCACTCACCACCATCTAAAGCCATTTTCCTTTATTAGTTTTTGCCTGTTTGCCATCATCTCCCACAGGACTGTAAACTCAAAAAAGCAGGAACCATGTCTCCCATCACTGGGCTTACAACAGGGCCTGGCACAGAGAAGGGGCTCTGTAAACATCTAATGAATGAATACTTTCTCCTCTTGCTTCTTATCCCTCAAGCCTCAGATTTCCCCCAGGATGACTTGGTTTCCCCAGAATGGTTCAAGCTGTACCTCAGACGTGCTCCCACAGCCCCCGAGCTGCCTCCCTGAAGACGCCAGACCTGCCATGGCTGCTTGTTTGCTGAGCAGCCTCTCCCACTAAACTCTGGGCAACCTGAGGGCAGGGACCATGCTATGTTTACTGTGACAGTGAACTAAATGTCTAAAATGATGTCTGCCCACTAGCACATACTTAACAAATAGTTTTTGTAAGTGAATAAACATTCTCTTCCTTTCCCTTTTCTCAATTCCCTCCTCTTCTATTCCTTTGGTTAATAAAGCTATGTGTATGCTTACACGTTTAGACTGTATTTGCTTCAAACGTATCTGAGATAGCCACATACACATATACACACATACATATACATGGCATAATGTTTAATATACTCTACAGAAATGAGAGCACCATCAGGAGAAAGAGGGAACTGAGAGCTGAAAAAACATACATTGTTAAATCACGCAAAGAAGCACTCAGAGTCTTCTGCTTGAACATTCTAGGCAGTTTGGACCACGGTTTGATGTACTACTCCATCCTGACATGTGCAAATTTGCTGATGAATTGCCTCCATTTCCTTTTGCCTTTTTCATTCAGTGTCAAAGTTATCACACATTCCAGAATAGAATTCTCCAGATTATTTACCATCTTTACTTTCCTTGATAACAGCCACATGATACACAAAATCAGAAGTCGGTCCTTCCGTGGGCCAAATGTGGTGTGTCCCTGGGGGCGGGAGGAAGGGGAGGGACAAACATTCCCTGAGGACATTATCCTTGCCTCCAAATAGATTAGAAACTGTGGCTGGGCACCTGGCTCACACCTATAATCCTAGCGCTTTGGGAGGCTGAGGTGGGCACATCACGAGGTCAGGAGATCGAGACCATTCTGGCTAACACAGTGAAACCCCGTCTCTACTGAAAATACAAACAAAAAAAAATTAGCTGGGTGTGGTGGCACGTGCCTATAGTCCCAGCTACTGGGGAGGCTGAGGCAGGAGAACTGCTTGAACCCAGGAGGTAGAGGTTGCAGTGAGCCGAGATCACACCACTGCACTCTAGCCTGAGTGACAGAGTGAGACTCCATCTCCAAAACAAAAACAAAACCCAAACAAACAAACAAACCTGCAGCAAGCTTGAAGGCAAGAGAAGCTGGGGTTTCCCTAGGGCGCCTCACAACTCCCGTCTCCCTTGCACAAGGTCCTCATCTCTGCTAGTGGGCACAGGTGGCGTGGTGAGGGTGGAGTACAGGCTGGGCCATCGGCTGGGCCTGAACTGCATCGCGGGCAGGTTAGTTCACCACATGCTCAGCTTCCTCATCAGAAAAAGAAGGTCAGAAAAATACATGACCCAGTGAGTTTCTGAGGTCTAAATGGCACATAAATTGCCCGGCACAGTGCCTGGCACGGGTAGGTGCTCAGTAAACATGAGTGCCCTGCCCCCACTTCCTGGTTTCTGGGCTTGTGAAGCCAACCCTACCATCACTGCCAGGAATTCAGCTCTCCACAGTGGGGCCCACCCTGCCTTTCTACGCCCTCCTCCACCCCTGAGCCCGAGTTCTAAGAAGGATGAAGTGAGAGTACCGGCCCTCCTGGCACACTTCTGTGTCCCCTCCTGAAAAGCCCAGCTCAGACTGTTCCCCGCACAGCAGCGACCGCCACTGCCGCCTGTAAGCAGCACTGATGAGATAAAATACTGTCAGGTGAATTCACCATTTCCTTTCCTTGATTTCTATTTAACTGCGTAGAGTTTGGTGTGACCGTGCATTGCTGCAGGAGATTTTCCTATATTCTAGATTTATTTTAGTTATCACTTAATGAGTTTGAAGCATCACAAATAGAAAATTATATGAAATTTTTTAAGTTCCAAAAGCAGGTCAGCAGACCAAAAGAAATACAAATAAATCACATACCTGTATGTCCATTTTTGCTAGATAGACTCTGTCTCTGTAACCTGATTCAAAGTCAGGTTTAACTCTAACTTGGCTGAATTACACGTGGCTTGTGTTGTTATTTCATGAACCTGAACTTTACTGATGCTTTTTTTTTTTTTTTTTTTGAGGCGGAGTTTCGCTCTTGTTACCCAGGCTGGAGTGCAATGGCGCGATCTCGGCTCACCGCAACCTCCGCCTCCTGGGTTCAGGCAATTCTCCTGCCTCAGCCTCCTGAGTAGCTGGGATTACAGGCACGTGCCACCATGCCCAGCTAATTTTTTGTAGTTTTAATAGAGACGGGGTTTCACCATGTTGACCAGGATGGTCTCGATCTCTTGACCTCGTGATCCACCCGCCTCGGCCTCCCAAAGTGCTGGGATTACAGGCGTGAGCCACCGTGCCCAGCCACTGATGCTTTCATAAACACCTACAATGTTTCCAAATTTTGACTGCAGAGATGTTTCTAGTTTCCAACTCATTTATTTGTATTACCTCCCTTCATCAGATAAAGATTTTGAAGCCAAAGGAGAATTGCAGGGAAGATAAATCCTGACAACTTTTCAAACATTTCAGAACACACACTCCCCCTGAAGAGTAAAAAAGGATATCTGTCGCCCTGGCTTGTCCCCAGACCTTCGGTGGAGGGGGTGGAAGCGGTTCCTGCACGGCCTCTCCACAAGCCCGTGGTGGCGGGTTCCCCGAACATTGTCAGCTTGGTGAAATGACGGCTGCAAAGAGAAGGGAAGAAGAGTTGGCCTCCAACCACGAAATCATCACTCACGCCCAAGAACAGCTGGTAACAACAGCAGGTGAAAGGACTGATTTTACAGTTTTCCTTATTATGCATTAGACGGCCTTGGGTCAAGGTAAATAAAGTAGTATATGGAACTGTTTTTCTATAATAACCATAAAATACTGAAAAATTGTCTGTAATGTGTTAAGAGGAAAACTAAAAGAATGACATAATAAAAGTTGTCACGCAAATGGGGAAGAAGAATCAGGAGACTGTGAATTCATATACCAAATCCCAGAGACTAGAAAGGACACTTTTAAATGTAAAAGAGATATATTTAAGAACGAAAGAAACTGGCAAGCCGTGAGGCAGCTATTTGTACTACGCTGCGCCTTCTCAAATTTTTGAGTGAATTCACAATGTTTGAAAATTTAGACTTGAGCATTCTAGGGAAAAATCAGAATTTTTTTTTTTTTTTTTTTTTTTGAGACAGAGTCTTGCTCTGTTGCCCAGGCTGGAGTGCAGTGGCGCGATCTCGGCTCACTGCAACCTCCACCTCCTGGGTTCAAGCGATTCTCTCGCCTCAGCCTCCCATGTAGCTGGGATTACAGATGTGCGCCAGCATGCCCAGCTCATTTTTGTATTTTTAGCAGAGACAGGGTTTCACCATGTTGGCCACGCTGGTCTCAAACTCCTGACCTCAAGTGATCCGCCCACCTTGGCCTCCCAAAGTGCTGGGATTACAGGCATGAGCTACTGCATCCAGCCATAAGTCAAAATATTTTGGCCACACTGAACACACTCATCTCAGGCTGAAGTTGAGCGTGGCTGCTCCCTGTAGATGGGACACCCACTCTTATTTTTAAATCTAACACGCAAACCATTTCACTGACTCATCATTTGAGACATTCAGAGTGTGTAACCCCTGAGTTAAAGAGAAAAAAAGGAATGCTATCTAAATACAAGTGGAAAACAAACGTACAAATCATCAGTCCCTAAATGGTACAAATGAAAAAGTAGAAACAGATTCAAGATAAATTCATGGTCAATAAATCCAAAATCCTTTTTAAGGAGATGCTTGCGGTATGCGCTTAACATTTTTGAGACTGGCATCACAAAGGGCAATCTTTTTGACTGTCAAAAGCCAAATCCGAGGCTGGGCCCATAAATCTCACATAATAGGGCAATGTGTATACATTATGCAACAGATGTGCTTGTGAAATACAGCAAACAGCTTTCCTTCTCCCGTGCCCTCCAGCATTAAGATATAACTGACAAATAAAAATTGTGTATATTTACACTGCACAACATGACGTTTTGATATGTATCCATAGCAAAATGATGAAATCAAGGTAATTAACATATCCGTCAACTCACATACTAACCATTTAAAACAGAGTTTCTTTTTTTTTTTTTTTTTTTTTTTAGAGGGGGTTTTTCGCTCTTGTTACCCAGGCTGGAGTGCAATGGCGCGATCTCGGCTCACCGCAACCTCCGCCTCCTGGGTTCAGGCAATTCTCCTGCCTCAGCCTCCTGAGTAGCTGGGACTACAGGCACGCGCCACCATGCCCAGCTGATTTTTTGTAGTTTTAGTAGAGACGGGGTTTCACCATGTTGACCAGGATGGTCTTGAT
>NW_022437069.1:455477-478054 GCF_009761245.1 Sapajus apella
AGAGACGGGGTTTCACCATGTTGACCAGGATGGTCTTGATCTCTTGACCTCGTGATCCACCCGCCTCGGCCTCCCAAAGTGCTGGGATTACAGGCTTGAGCCACCGCGCCCGGCCTAAAACAGAGTTTCTTTTACGTCAACTGAATCGCATGTAAAATAGGTAGTTTACTGTGAAAGGAATCCTATGACACATGTAGGTATGTTTTTACAGGGGACTTCCTTCAGCTAAAAACTACGTTTTCTTTGTTAAACATGGATTTTCTCATTTTGGATTTCAGAATTACTCCCATTTCTCCCAAGTGAACTCATAAAAAGTCTGGACTAATTTGATCTAACAGTTCCAGTCTATTTTTATAATCCAAATCTATAAACTCACAAAATAAAGTTATCTAAGCAAAGAATAACTTCTGGGCTGGAAGAAAAATAGCCAGTATGAGATAGGGAAGCTGGATTTGATCTTACACAATGGAACATCTATTCTAGAGATGAATACATTGAAATACCTATAAAATAACGGGACAAACTTACAGCAGGTGCTTCTTGGTAAGATGCAATGAGAAGGACACAGGATAGGGTCTCATTCTGTCACCCAGGCTGGAGTGCAGTGGCACAATCATGACTGACTGCAACCTCCACTTCCCAGGCTCAGCCTCCTGAGCAGCTGAGATTACAGGTGCATGCCAACATGTCCAGGTAAATATTTTCTTTTTTTTTTTGGAGAGACAAGCTCTCACCATGTTGGCCAGGCTGGTCTCAAACTCCTGACCTCAACTGATCCACCCACATTGGCCTCCCAAAATGCTAGGATTACAGGCCTAAGCCACGGCACAATTATGGCCAAACTGGGGTCCTGGAGGCCAGTTCACAGGGTTGGGAGAAGGATCTTTAGAAGGGGTTCTAAAAAGCAGAGAGTTCCTGAAATGCCTTTTAGACTTCCTGTTAAGCTTGTATTTTCTGGCTGGGTGGAATGGCTCCTGTCTACAGTCCCAGCACTTTGGGAGGCAGAGGTAGGAGAAATGTTTGGAGCCAGGAGTTTGAGACCAGCCTGGGAAACATAGTGAGACCTCATCTCTACAAAAAAATATGAAAATGAGCTCTACAAACAAACAAATTAGCTAGGCATGGTGGTGAATGCCTGCAGTCTCAGTACTTCGGGAGCATGAGGTGGAGGATCACTTGAGGCCAGGAGTTCAAGACCAGCCTGGGCAACATTGCAAGCCCTCATTTCTACAAAAAAATGAAAACAAAAAAAAAATTAGTGGGGTGTGGTGGTGCCCACCTGTAGTCCTAGCTACTGGGGAGGCTGAGGCGGGAAGATTACTTGAACCCAGGTGTTCGAGGCTGCAGTGCGCTATGATCACCACACTGCACTCCAGCCTGGGCAACAGAGCAAGATCTTCTCTCTCAAACAAACAAAACAAACCAAACAAAACAAAAGCTTTTATTTTCGATTTAACGGCTGGCTGTTTTGCATTAACCGCTGCTGGCCCAAATCCTGTATTACTGCTGGTATTCAGTTGTGGGGTGGGTGATCTCTGCTTTTGATATTTTCTTCTCTTCCTTACTGTGGCCCAATCTCAACTCTCTGCCCCTGCAGTATCTGATCTTTCTCCAAACTATATTTGGCTTTAGACTTCTCAATTACTTCTTAAAGACCTGCCTTGCTCATCAAATGAATTAGAGTAGCTGTTCAGTCAGGGAAGCCAGAAACTAAAGGCAGTTTAAGAATGAAGTCTGGGCCAGGCATGGTGGCTCATGCCTATAACCCAACACTTTGAAAGGCTGAGGCAGGCAGGTAGTTTGAGGTCAGGAGGAGTTTGAGACCAGCCTGGCCAACATGGCGAAACCCCACCTCTACTCAAAATACAAAAATTAGCCAGACTTGGTGGCACTAGAGTCACTTGAACCCAGGAGGCAGAGGCTGCAGTGAGCCGAAATCGTGCCACTGCACTCCAGGCTGGGTGACAAAGAAATACGAACGTGCCACTCCAAACTTCACTTTTTCTACTCCTCTTCAAGTTTTAACCATGTAAGTTCTTACATAGTTGTATCTGCAGAGTACATACGGTATTTATTTATTTTTTGAGATGGAGTCTCTCTCTGTTACCCAGGATGGAGTGCAGTGGCGCGATCTTGGCTCATTGCAACCTCCGCCTCCTGGGTTCAATCGAGACTCCTGCCTCAGCCTCCTGAGTAGCTGGGATTACAGGCACGTGCCACCATGCCCAGCTAATTTTTGTATTTTTAGTAGAGACAGGGTTTTGCCATGTTGGCCACACTGGTCTTGAACTTCTGACCTCAAGTAATCTACCTGCCTCAGCCAAAGTATTGGGATTACAGGCATGAGCAACCATGCCCAGCCAGTATTTTAAACATGCAGGTTCCCATTTACGGTCCTTCCCTCCCTCCCCTGCCCCTCTCCCCACCTCACCCTTCTCTCCCTCTCTCCCTCCCTTCCTCCCCTCTCTCTCTCTCCTCTGCTCTCTCTCTCTTTCTGACAGGGTCTCCCCTCTGTTGCTCAGGCTGCAATGCAGTGGCAGGATTTCAGCCGTCCCAGGCTCAAGTGATCCTCCTGCTTCAGGGTCTCAAGTACCTGGGACTGCAACTGTGAGCCATCACACCTGACAAAGTTTTGCATTTTTTTTTTGTAAAGACGGGATTTCGCCATGTTGCCCAGGCTGGTTCAAACTTCTGAGCTCAAATGATCCACCTACCTTGGCCTCCCAAAGTGCTGAGATTACAGGCATGAGCCACTGTGCCCAGCTCCTGTTTGCAAGTTCTTCTGACTTATACCTCCCTTGTTCTTCAAGAAAAACGGGGCTAGGAACAGTGGCTCACGCCTGTAATCCCAGCATTTTGGGAGGCCGAGGCAAGCGGATCACTTGAGGCCAGGAGATCAAGACCACCATGGCCAACATGGTGAAACTCCATCTGTACTAAAAATACAAAAATACAAAAGAAAAAAAAAGTTAGCCAGGCGTGGTTACACAGGCCTGTAATCCCAGCTACTCATGAGGCTGAGGCAGGAGAATTGCTGGAACCCGGGAGGTAGAGATTACAGTGAGCTGAGATCGCGCCAGGCTCTGAAAAGCACTCTCCTGTTTCAGAACATGGGACCTAGACACGAAACTGAGGAAGAGTGGGATTCAGTGCCTCCATATCTAAACGCTTTTCCACATTAATGTCTGGGATCCAGTGCTAGATAGACCAGAGAGGGAGTGACATGGCTAGTGCTGACAGCAGAACTCTTTCTGAAATGAAACAGGACATGTGAATCTTCCAAAAGAAGCAGAGTGGTGGATTTCCAGGTAGAAGTTAGAGCTAATGGCAGGCAGTACCGTACTGCCAGAGTTCTCCCCCAAGAGACCGAGAGCTCAGTTCGATGAGATCTCAATTACGTGTAGGTGCACACCTACATATCACACAGCATCTGAAAGCTGCACCCAATGATGAATGGCTGAAAAGTTGCAACTGGATTTCCTCACCTAGGGGGAAAATTACCTCCTCTAATTTAGACATTATTGATCTATAAACGTGACCTATGTTGGCATTAACTCTCCGGGTAGATGTACCACACTGTTGGCATTTCACTGCATTTGTGGTTCATCGGAAACCCCACATCTTACTTACTTGACCGGTAAACCATAAGCAGATTCCCACATAAGCCCATGCTTAGCTAGGAAATAAGCTGAAGGCCAAGAATCGGAGAGTTGCTGTTTATTATCAACTCAGGAAGCGTAACATTACTAAAAGTGTATCTGGTACGGTATATTCTTTATGTGTGAACAGTCAAGACATACTTTTTTCTTCTGCATCTAAATAGAAAAATTCTAGCTTATAGTTGTATTTCTACATAAAGTTATTAAAAACAGGAGAAATGTAATTTGCAAATACCTTGAAGTGAAATAAGGGTTTCTAAATGCTAATGGCATGACCAAATACATTCTTCCATGTAAGAAGTTCTACAGGGCCAGGTGCGGTGGTTAACACCTATAATCCCAGCACTTTGGGAGGCCGAGGTGGGTGGATCATTTGGGGTCAGGAGTTCGAGGCCAGCCTGGCCAACATGGTAAAACTCTGTCTGTACTAAAAATACCAAAATTAGCTGGGCATGGTGGCATGTGCCTATAGTTCCAGCTACTGGAGAGGCTGAGGCAGGAGAATCACTTGAACCTGGGAGACAGAGGTTGTAGTGAACCGAGATCACGCCATTGCACTCCAGCTTGGGCGACAATGCAAGATTCCATCTCAAAAAAAAAAAAAAAAAAAAAAAAAGTTCTACCAAGTTTTTAAAAATATACTAAAAACATGCAGAAAACCAGGATTATGCATATAAATGGTTAATACTTTGAAAAAGTATTGATCCAGAATCCTACAACCTCAGCATCTTTACAAAGGGATGCCTAATCGATATTCTCAAACAGAAGCAATTCTACATAAGACAACTCTCAGTAGCTTCAGTGACAGACCTCATGATGACTTGTGATCAAGAAAAAAAGTGATAAAACTCCTGCAAGAGCAACAACTATTTTCCTGGAACACTGCTGTCAACCCTGGGAATGTGTACTGGCCTGAATTACAGAGGACTCCACTGGAATATGACGCCACCATTATTTTATGCTGTGAGGACAATGTGCTAGCTTGGGCCAGGGTCATTTATGTGGTAACTTCAACCATCTCAGCAGTGAACCAGAAGGCAAAGAAAGACTCTAAATAACAAAAATGGATAAGAACCCTAGAGGACAGCAGTTAGAAGGGAAGCTTTCCAGTCCTCCATTACATCCTACCCAGGTCTAACAAATGCAGGCATCTCATTTTCCAGACTGCAGCAGGTGAACGTAAGGTGGGGATAGGCAAAGGGAGGGAACTGGAGCTGCTGGCTTAGCAGAGAAAGCTATACACGTAAAAGCAAGAGGGAGTGGAATTATGTTCTTTCCTTCTACAGACGGGAAACCGAGATCCAGAGAGCTGAAATGATTCTTCTCAAGGTCACAGGCCAGTTTGTAGCAGCCTAAACTTAAACTCAGGGTTCCGAGCCTCATCCAGTATTCCAGGATTCTCTTCAGCTCATTGCTTTGCCTGCTTCGCTGAATAGCCTGCATCAAATCAATTCTTTATGAGATTTTAGAGAGATTTTTACTGATATATGCAGAAGAAAGTAAAAAAATATATATATATAAAGAAATTTTCCAGACTGGGCGTCATGGCTCATGCCTGTAATCTCAGTACTTTGGGAGGTCACAGGGGGAGGAATGAGCTCAGGAGTTTGACACCAGCCTGACACCAGCCTGACACCAGCCTGGGCAGCACGGCCAGGCCTTGTCTCTGCTAAGATTTTTAAAACTAGCTAAGCACAGTGGCATGCAGCTGTAGTCCCAGCTACTTGGAAGGCTGAGGCGGGAAAATCCCTTGAGCACAGGAAGTAGAGGCTGCAGTGAGCTATGATCATGCCACTGCATTCCAGCCTGGGGGACAGAGGGAGACCTTGCTGCTTAAAAAAAAAAGAGTTTCCTGATTAAGGCACCAAAAAAATTAAATTAAAAGAAAAATGAAAAATTTTCCAGATAAATTTTATTATGCTCTTGTAAATCTATTGAAGATCTAAGATTCAATTACAGAGTAATAGTCCTGCTAAGATATCTGACTATGATGTAATATAAACCGCACAGCTACAAATTGACTTTGGCTCCAGTAGCCTCATGTGGAGTAGGTATCTAACTCAGTATTATGTAAATGGTTAGTTAAAAGCCACAGAGCTTTTCATTGACTATAAACAATGCTTCCTCTGATACAATTAAAATGCTACCTCAACCCTTCTTCATTTCTCTGTATACTTGGGTTTGTATGTTTCCAACAGAGCAGAGAGGAGACGGGTTGGAAATGTAGCCGGCAGGAGAGACAATAGATAGGGTGGTTGACACTTGGCCCTCAGGGCATCCTTAAACACATCCTTAAGGTCTACAGGACCTTGCCCATGATGCTGCTTTGTTCTTCTTTAGTTTACTTCTGTAGTTCTTGGCAAGTGCGTCAAATACTGGCCGCCAGTACTCAATAAATTTCTGTTGGTGTCCAGCCTGGGCAACATAATGAGACCACAACTCTTTTTTAAAAATTCCATTGGAGGCCAGGCCCAGTGGCTCACGCTTGTAATCCCAGCACTTTGGGAGGCCGAGGTGGGCGGACCACCTGAGGTCAGGAGTTTGAGACCAGCCTGACCAACATGGTGAAACCCCGTCTCTACTAAAAATACAAAAAATCAGCTGGGCATGGTGGCGCGTGCCTGTAACCCCAGCTACTCAGGAGGCTGAGGCAGAAGGATTGCCTGAACCCAGGAGGCGGAGGTTGCAGCGAGCCGAGATCGCGCCATTGCACTCCAGCCTGGGTAACAAGAGCGAAACTCCGCCCCCCCAAAAAAAAAAAAAAAAAAATTACAAAATCAGCCAGGCATAGTGGTACATCCCTGTAATCCCAGCTACTCGGGAGGCTGAGGCAGGAGCATCGCTTGAACCTGGGAGGCGGAGGTTGCAGTGGGCCGAGATCGAGACATTGCACTCCAACCTGGGCAACAGGAGCAAAACTCCGTCTCAAAAAAAAAAGAAAAAAAAATTCGCTGGGGAAAAGTGGAGATTTAATAAGTTTAGAAAGTAAGGCAGGTTCCTGGAGCTTGCAGGCTCTTTATTTACATGCAGACTGAAGCTAATGGAAGATGTTATCGCCTCCCCTTTTTAAAAAGAACAAGTCCAAATAACAATGGAACAAGTGTGCCTCTCCTGGAACCAGCTGGAGACGATTCTAGGCCCTGGCAGCACCACCTTTGACTCTCAGGGCAAGTTGGGGGAAGTCGTGAGGGCCTGCCCACGACAAAAGGGCTGCTATTAATTCACACTACCTTGGGGTTAAATGGATCATTTAAGTCTACCTTACAAAGTGAGTGGAATAAAAAAGGATTTCATACTTGGTTAAATACCCTATTAGAGAAACATAAAGAGAAGGTCAAAATGCACAAATCTCCAGCGTCAGACATGCCAGCACCTAGCCAGCCTCTCAGACAGCAGCCCCCACACTCTTCCTTTGCCCTCTGCGGTGCTTATGTATGCCAGCAAGCAGGGGCTTCAGTTCACAAAGCTCCTGTGAGGCTCCTAGCTGTCCTGGGTTCCAGAGGGCTTTTCCCCCACAGACCACCAGCACTACACTATCTTTGGGGCTGATCTACTCCAGTCTTGCAGAAGTGATTAGACCCTCAGCACCCTAGAACCACCCGGATGGGTTTTTTGTTTGTTTTTCTCATGGAGGTGATGCCTTTTTTGACTAGCTGATTTTGGGATCCAAACTTCTCCAAAGAACCAAACAAGTCTGAAGAGCAGAGTGGACCAGAGAAGGTGCTGGCACCCAATCTTCTGATTTAGGACCTGGCCTGTCACCATGTCTGTAGTCCTTGTGTTGCCCCTGCCTAGGCTGCATTTTAAAATCAAAGATAAAAGGGAAGTAAAGTTAACAGATAAACTAAGCTAAAAGATGCCTCCAGAAAATGACAGACATAAAACAGTTTTGGGGTTGTCTTGAGTTCAAAATCAGGTAAATTCAAAATCAGACCAATCAAAACGATCAAAGAGGGCCAGGCAAATAATCTCTCAAAGTAAGAAATAATGGCTGGGCATGGTGGTGGCTCACACCTGTAATCCCAGCACTTTGGGAGGCTGAGGTGAGAGGATCACTTGAGCTCACAGGAGTACAAGACCAGCCTGGACAACATAGTGAGACCCCATCTCTTAAAAAAAAAAGAAGAAATAACAACAATGCATAAAACATGCCCAGAGTGCAGGGTCTACGGTTCATGCTGGGGGCTGCTGCTCAAGGAAAGGGGGAGAAGGAGGTCTGGGTCTCGGGCAGGGCTTCTCACCTGGAGAAGGGGGATGGCGTTCATTCCCTGACCCTGATGGCGCAGGCTGTAAACAGGGAGACCTCTGATCCCGCCCCAGCATCTTCCCTCCAGCATTCGCAGTGTCAGCCACACAGTGGGCTCTGACACATGCTTGCTGAATTACATAATGTTCCTAAAAGATCTGGCTCCAAGGAGGAATGTGCACCCCCAGGGGGTTTACGGGATGAACACAGGGTATGCGGTAAACATTAGGAGTTCTGTTGCCACTTAGTTTTCTATTTTGTGTGTGTGTATTTAATACAATACCGTGTTATATGTACGTAATTTAAAAAACAGCATACCCAAATTGGGGCTATAAAACGTTTTACCACTAGGCTACATAATCAAAAAGTTTAATGGCAAAATGTTGATAATTATTAAAAATTGGTGAGGTCTACATGGGAGCTTCTTATTCTACTCTTTCTACTTTTCTCCACCACTACAAATTTCCATTATAAAATGCAGAATTTTAACTTCAAGTCCTCAGGGATGGCATGGCAGGGTGAATGCAGACCCAAACCTCTGAAGGGATTTTCTGTCTTTCCTGGGAGCACCGCCCAAGCCTGCACAGAAGCACAAGTTTTAAACTGCCTGTTCCCATCCCCGTCTCCCTACCTGGGGTGGTATCTTTGGTGGTGAGGGAGGCCTTCTGTTGAGTGCAGTTCTTCTTTCAACTTGAATTCTAATAAGACAATGACGAGAGACATATGTTCTGGGCAAATTAGGTCTGCCCATTTATCTCCTCCAGAGGAAGCTGATTTGCTTCTTATGGTAATAGAAAGGAACTGCAGAAGGGAAGAACTGGCTTTTGATCCACTAAGACTTGAGCAGTGACAGCGCAGAGCAGGAGCCTGGCTGAGCAGCTGGTGAGGCCACTGGCCAAAGGCATCCTTGGAGGCCAGAGGGGTCAGGCAGGTACTGCAGGCCAAGTAGGAGAGGAGTCAAAGTGCCTGAGCCTCCGTTCACCCCAACACCAGCCTCTTTCCGCCGGAGGAAACTTATGTCAGAGACCAGCCCCTGCCAGCCTGCCTACTCCCTCCTTTCAGCCCTGCCACATTCGGAATCACACCAGATCCACTGCTGTGATTCAACCTAGTAGGACATTTCACTGAGTTTTGGAGAGATCTCTAATTTGGAATTTAAAAAGAAAAAACAAAGGGAAGGGGACAGAGGAAACAAGAGTGGCAAAATGGTGAAAAATACCGCATCTGGTGATGAGTATATGGGGGTTCTTTATTCTACTTTGGGGTAGATTTTCCATTTCCAAATAAAAAGTTTAATTTAATTACAATTATGATACTGCCATAAATTAAAGGTGACTTTTCAGTTTTAACTCAGTAACTTCTACACATATGCCAAAAAAAAGAGAGGAAGACCAAGCTTTCTACCATATAGCCAGCCAAGAAAACAAAACAATTTTTTTTCACATTATTGATAACTTTAAAGGACAAAATAAGCGTATGACATCACAAAGGAACTAGGAAAGTATGAGAAAACATGTCTGGAAAGAATAAAATGCTCTGGAATATTTAGTTAGATATGGCACATGGTAATTCTAACAAAGCATATTGAGCTTTTTAAAAAATGACATCCTGTTTTTGATTTTAAAGAGCATAGGGTACTTTTCCTCATCTGGCCACTTGCTCATGAAAAGACACGCAGTGTCCTGTTCTGTCTGGACTCACAAGCCACAAGAGTTTGATGACCTTCCGGGTCAGCCAATGCAAGCAGGCAGCATCCTCACCAAAGGCCACCCAGCCGCCACCGGTCCCCTCTGAAGATGGGAACGAAGTACTTTCCCAGGCAGGCCACTCCTTTCTCATCCAGCCATGCTTCTGGTATGTTCTCCCTTAGGCTGAGTTGTATAAAGTGTTCCTAAAGCATTCACTATCTCTTGGGAGAATCTGCACAGATGAGAGGTTGCTAAAAATTCATCATAGTTTAAACAGCAGGAAAACACAAAAAATAAAAATTTCTTTTTTAAATTCACCATGGTAGGAACTGCAGTCTCCATGACGAACCACGCTACCAAAAACGGAAGAACTGGTCCATGAAACCAGATTCTCCATTTAGTTTGAGGCAAAGTCATAACTAGACCTGGTTGCTTGCTTGGAGACCGAATTGGCCTGGCATTCCTTTGGTCAAACAAATAGAAAAACCAGCAGGCTGGGTGCAGCGGCTCATGCCTGCAATCCCGGCACTTTGGGAGGCTGAGGCGGGTGGACCACCTGAGATCAGGAGTTCAACACCAGCATGGCCAAATGGCAAAGCCCCATCTATACTAAAAATATGTAAATTAGCTGGGTGTGGTCATGCATGGCCTGTAATCCCAGCTACATGGGAGGCTAAGGCAGGAGAATTGCTTGAAATCAGGAGGCAGAGGTGCAGTGAGCTGCGATTGTACCATGGCGCTCCAGCCTGGTTGACACAGCGACACCTGTCTCAAAAAAAAAAAAGAAAAACCAGCAGGACTGACACTAGAGAAACCTTTTCTTCCTATCTGCAAGTCCCCACTCTTGCCTACAGACAGGGGAGGAAAACTAACCACTCTGTGAGCCTTAGGAGTTACTGAGGAGTAAAGCTCATAATGCGATCCTCTCCTGCCTCCTGGCTTCAGCTCTGAGCCTCTGAGAACCTAGACAAGTGAACAGTGATTAACCAGTTTTCTCAGTTTTCAGAAGAATAACATGTATAGTCATCTGAGGATTTTAATTAGCAAAATGGGAACTCAGGCTGGGCACAGTCCTAACTAAACTGGAGATTCTCCTTACCTGGTACCCTAAAAAATGAATAAGGAGAAATATTCATTAGTGAATGTGATTATTTTTTGTGGGAGTTCAAAGTTTTCAAGTGACTTTTTGTCACTTCAAAAAGTGGTGCTTTTCAGCAGGTGTGTGCAATCAAATGTAATATAAAACTAGAGATTAAAAGTAACAGATGTGGCCAGGCGGGTGGCTCATGTCTGTAATCCCAGCACTTTGGGAGGCTGAGATGGGTGGATCACCTGAGGTCAGGAGTTCGAGACCAGCCTGGCCAACATGGTGAAACCCTGTCTCTATTAAAAATACAAAAATTAGCTGGGTGTGGTGGCGGGCACCTGTAATCCCAGCTACTTGGGAGGCTGAGGCAGGAGAATCGCTTGAACCCAGGAGGTGGAGGCTGCAGTGAGCCAAGATCACACCATTGCACTCCAGCCTAGGCAACAGAGCAAGGGCTCTGTCTCAAAAAAAAAAAAAAAGAAAAAGAAAAAAAAAGTAAAATATGTTTAATCCATGCAATCATTCAGACCTTTGCTCTAAAATCACAATAGAACTTACAGAGAAAGGATAAAGAATTTTCTTCGTTAGCATGGTAATGGGGGAGACTGAAAGTAGCAAGATTAGCTGTCACTGGGATTTCCCACAGCCACAGGAAGGTGAGAGCCAGTGTGAGGCTTTTGCCTATGACACAATAATGACTCCCCCATTTCCTCTTCCATGTAAAGCCAGGCTTAGGGCCCACTCGGTCAAGCCACAGTGAACAGGGCCAGGATGTTCCAGGCCAGGGTCCTCTTCCTGGACCAAGATCCAGGACTGTCCACTTCCCCAAGGCTGCTGGTCCCCAGTGGGGAAGAGTGGAGCACAGCAGTACAGCACAGCAGGGGGATTGGTTCCAGGGCCTCCTGCAGACACTAAAATCTGTGCATACTCAAATCCCTGATATAAAAGGGCACAGTATTTACATGTAACCTACACACATCCTACCAATATACTAAAAATCACCTCTAAATTATTTATAATTCCTAATACAAAGGAAATGCTATGTAAATAGCTGTCATACTGTATCGTTTAGGAGATAATGACAAAGAAAAAACATGTTTAATAAGGATACAATTTTTTTTCAAATGTTTTTGATCTGTAATTGGTTGAAACCACACATGCAAAACCCTGAGATATAGAGGGCCAAGTGTACAGGTAAAGATCCACACCTCACATGCACACAGCAAGATGAGCTTCTTAGACACAGAACAGACAGATTACAGACTTAGAATCATTAACAAATAAGAAAATTCAGGCCCTGCAATAATCACTGCTTTTAAAGATAACCAGCTAGGATGACATTATTTAAATAAGTAATATACTGACATTCTCAAAAAATATACAACACAACAGTGGGGAGTGCCAAGGCAACCTCGACACTTGTTTGCTTCAACGCAGTTCCCACCTCCCAGTGGATAACCAGATTTTTTGCTTCTTCTGAGTCCTTCGAAATAGTGATGATGTATGTATAGCAAATACGAATACATATTACTTCTGCTCCTTATTATACATAGATGTATAATGTGACTACACAGGCGTGTATAATTTATCATCTTTACCATTTTTTATTTTTATTTTTTGACGTGGAGTCTTGCTCTGTCGCCCAGGCTGGAGTGCAATGGTGAGATCTCAGCTCACTACACCCTCTGCCTCCTGGGTTCAAGCAATTCTCCTGTCTCAGCATCTGGAGTAGCTAGTAGTTGGGATTGCAGGTGTATGCCATTATGCCTTGCTAATTTTTGTATTTTTAGTAGAGACGGGGCTTTACCATGTTGGCCAGTCTCATCTCAAACTCCTGACCTCAAGTGATCTGCTCACCTTGGCCTCCCAAAGTGCTGGGATTACAGGGGTGAGCCACTGTGCCTGGCCCTTCTTTACCGTTTTTAAGTGTATAGTTCATACATGTAATAAATACATTTGGCAAGGCGAGGTGGCTCATGCCTGTAATCCCAGCCCTTTGGGAGGCCAAGGTGGGCGGAACACAAGGTCAGGAGTTTGAGACTAGCCTGGCCAACATGGTGAAACCTCGTCTCTACTACAAATACAAAAAATCAGCCAGGTGTGGTGGCAAGTGCCTGTAATCATAGCTACTTGGGAGGCTGAGGCAGGAGAATCGCTTGAAACCGGGAGGCAGAGGCTGCAGTGAGTCGAGATCGTACCATTGCACTCTATCTAGCCTGGGCAACAGAACGAGACTCAGTCTCAAAAATAACAAAATTTTTAAAAACATAGATATAATAAAATTAAATAAATAAACGCATACATTTATATCCCTTTTTCTCCTCCATCCCACCTCTCCCTTTCCTGGCCTCTTGTAGTCACCAATCTAACTGTGTGTCATTGTGAGATCTACTTTCTTAGCTCCCACATATGAGTGAGAACAAGCAATATTTGCCTTTCTGTTCCTGGCTTACTTCACTTAACATAAATGGCCTCCAGCTCCATCCATGTTGCTGTAAATGAGAGGATTTCATTCTTTTCTATGGCTGGATGACATTTCATTGTGTATACATGACCCGTTTTCTTTATCCATTCATCTGTTGATGGGCACCCAGGTTGACTCCGTATTTTGGCTGTTGTAAATACTATGGTGCTATAATACACATGGGAGTGCAGGTATCTCCTCCCTTTTTACACGAATGGTAGCATGCTAATACAGTGTCTGTGCCTTACTTTTCAAACTGAATCTTCAACTAAATTTCTAAACCTGATTCCAATTTCTTAGAGGCTCCTTCTCAAAAGTGCCAAGCAAAAATATTAGAAAACTCAACAAAATTAAAAGTCAAAACTGGCAGGAAACATATCCTCACACTATAACTGACTTACTCTCTTCCAAACAGATTTGGCCAATTTCTCCAGCCCCTTATATCCTTCTCAGTATTACCTGGTCCTCAAAGAACAGGGTCACAAACTGCTTCCTCCTCTCCTCTATTAGCTCTTCCCATCCGCATCTAAACCCGGTCCGAACGCTGGGCCTGACAGCTCACGCCTGTAAGCCCAGCACTTAATGATAACGGGGAGACTGAAAGCGGCAAGATTAACTGTCACTGGGATGTGCTACAGCCGGGAAGACAAGAGCCAGTGCGAGCCCCTGCACTGCAGCCTGAGCACGAGGGCAATACTCTATCTCGAAAAACAAAACAAAACGCATGGCCCAGCCTCTCCCACGGAAAGCTGGGGAGGGAGGAGATACATCAGTTGCTAACTTGCGTCATCCTATTCCGCCTCCTTGCCTGTCTCTCTTCACAACCAAGCTTTGTGATGAAGGAGGTGCCTCCATCCACTTCCTCACCTCCCACAGACCTCAGCACCAACCCGTCTGCTCCACTGAAATTTCTCAAGATAACCACAGACTTTCCTTACTACTAAATCCCAATGGGCATTTTCAGCTCCTGGCCTCTTGGAAGCACTGGAAATTACTGACAGTTTGCTCTGCTGAAAACATTCTTCTCCTGGCTCCTGGGGCTCCGTGTGCTCCCATTTTTCTCCTACCTCTCTGAGTGTTTCTTTCCAGTCGTCTTTGCGCGCTCCTGAACTTCCTGACCATCCCTTAAGGGGCTCCTCAGGGCTCTGTCATATAAGACCAACTCTCTAGCCTGGATCTCTCTCCAGAGCTTCGAACTTGTACATTCAACAGCCCACTGGACCACACTTTTCTAGGACTACCTGCAGGCACTTTAAACTCAACATATTTAGGAGTGAATTTGCCATCTTCCTCCTAAGCCACACCCTATAGCTCATGTGTTTCAAACTGCTGAGAATGGCATCACTGAACCGCCCAACCCAGCACGTTTGGGGTCATCCTTGGGTGCCTCCTCCCTCACCCCTGAGCATCTCAGTCATCTGCAAGTCTGCTCATTTTGACTATTTGTTTTTATTTATTTATTGTATCATTTCTTTATTTTTTTAGAGATAGAGTCTCACTGTGTTGCCCAGGCTGGCCTCAAATTCCTGGGCTCAAGTGGTCCTCCCATCTCAGCCTCCTGCGTAGCTGAGGCTTCAGGTGCAGACCAATGCCCCTGGCCATTGTGACTTTGGAAACACCTCTAGAACCCAACACTATCCTCAACTGCTCATCTACCCATTCTCCCCTGGATGACTTCAACAATCTTGTAACCGATCTTTTTGTCTCTAATCTTGTTTCTTCCAACCTAGTTCCACCCTGCAGGCTGAATAATTTTCCTAAAACACAAATCTGATCATATCACTCAGCTGCATAAAACCCATTAATGAAAGGATTTTTTTTTTTTTTTTTTTTTTTTGAGATGGAGTTTCACTCATGTTACCCAGGCTGGAGTGCAATGGCGCGATCTCGGCTCACCGCAACCTCCGCCTCCCGGGTTCAGGCAATTCTCCTGCCTCAGCCTCCTGAGTAGCTGGGATTACAGGCACGCGCCACCATGCCCAGCTAATTTTTTGTATTTTTGGTAGAGACGGGGTTTCACCATGTTGACCAGGATGGTCTCGATCTCTTGACCTCGTGATCCACCCGCCTCGGCCTCCCAAAGTGCTGGGATTACAGGCTTGAGCCACCGCGCCCGGCAATGAAAGGATTTTTTAAAAAGACCCTAACAAGACGATTTTAAAGTTCATTCGGCTGGCAAGTAACACTGGTGTTGAATAAATAAAGTTCAGCTGGAAAAATAAACATGCAAGAATAGCCTAGAAAAATCACTGAAAAGCAGAATGAAAATGAATTAATCTTACCAGCTTTCTAAAATATAATATGAAGATATAATAGTTAATTAAAGGCCGGGCGCGGTGGCTCACGCCTGTAATCCCAGCACTTTGGGAGGCCGAGGCGGGTGGATCACGAGGTCAAGAGATCAAGACCATCCTGGTCAACATGGTGGAACCCTGTCTCTACTAAAAATACAAAAAATTAGCTGGGCATGGTGGCGCGTGCCTGTAATCCCAGCTACTCAGGAGGCTGAGGCAGGAGAATTGCCTGAACCCAGGAGGCGGAGGTTGCGGTGAGCCGAGATCGCACCATTGCACTCCAGCCTGGGTAACAAGAGTGAAACTCCGCCTCAAAAAAAAAAAAAAAAAAAGTTAATTAAAACAGTGTGATTCTGGTGTATGAATGGACACGAAGATTAATAAAAGAGAAAAGAAAGTCTCAAAATACAATCAAACATATCAGAATTCAGTATATGATAGAGATAGCATTTAAACGACTGGAGAAAAGATGATTATTCAACAAACAGTGCTGAGGCAGCTAGCTAGCAAAGTGGAAAACATTAAGCCAGATTCACACTACATACCTTATACCGGCCTAAGCTCCTGATGGATCAAAGATTTTATATTTAAAAATAAGGGTATAAAGTGTTAGCAGAAACCAAAGAAGGTAACTTACTAACTATAACAAAAAACTTGGGAGTAACAAAAAAGACAGGAATGTATTTTTGTCTTTTTTTTTTTTTTTTTTTTTTTTGAGATGAAGTTTCGCCCTTGTAGCCCAGGCTGGAGTGCAAAGTTGCGATCTTAGCTCACTGCAACCTCTGCCTCCTGGGTACAAATGATTTTCCTGCCTCAACCTCTTGAGTGGTGGGAATAACAGGCACCTGCCACAATGCCTGGCTAATCTTTGTATTTTCAGCAGGGGCGAGGTTTCACTAAGTTGACCAGGCTAGTTTCAAACTGCTAACTTCAGGTGATCCATCCACGTCAGCCTCACAAAGTGCTGGGATTACAGGTGTGACCCGCTGTACCCGGCCAACATTAACTTTTGATAAAAAAATTTCAATGTCTGTTAGAAAAAAAAAAATCCCATTATAAAGAAAGTCAAATGACAAGTGGCAAACTTGGAAAATATTTACATCTCATATCACAGATAAATTGCTGGATTTTCTAATACGTAAAAAGCTCCTAAAAATCAGTAAGAAAAGATTAACCACACAAAAGAATTAAAGGCAAAAGATATGAACAGACTGTTCACGGTAAAGATAATATAAATGATCCATAAACAGGAAAAAACACACCTTACTCATAAGAAAAATGCACAAATAACAGAAACGTGATTTTTAATCTATAAGATGAACAAAGATGTCCGGGCGCGGTGGCTCAAGCCTGTAATCCCAGCACTTTGGGAGGCCGAGGCGGGTGGATCACGAGGTCAAGAGATCGAGACCATCCTGGTCAACACGGTGAAACCCCGTCTCTACTAAAAATACAAAAAATCGGCTGGGCATGGTGGCGCGTGCCTGTAATCCCAGCTACTCAGGAGGCTGAGGCAGGAGAATTGCCTGAACCCAGGAGGTGGAGGTTGCGGTGAGCCGAGATCGCGCCATTGCACTCCAGCCTGGGTAACAAGAGCGAAACTCCGTCTCCAAAAAAAAAAAAAAAATAAAGATGAACAAAGATTAAAAAGTCTGACAGAACACTGTGTCAGGGAGGATGTGGGCAAACAGGCACTTTCACATACAGCAGGGAGGGACTTCTAGGGAGGTGACCTGACAGTATCTACCCAAACTACACATGCATATGCTGCGCCCCAGCAATTTCACTTCTAGTCATTTTTCTTGCACCTATACCTGTACATGTATGAAACTGTATATGTATAATGTTCATTCCAGCATAATGTTTAAAAATCTGTAAATTACTTAAATGTTCATCAATAGGGAACTAGTTGAATAAATTATGACAAATTCATATAAAAGAATACCGTGTACTCTTTTACAGGCCCTGCTTGGTGGCTCACGCCTGTAATCCCAGCACTTTGGAAGGTCGAGACGGGCAGATCATGAGGTCAGGAGATCGAGACCATCCTGGCCAACACGGTGAAACCCCACCTTTACTAAAAACACAAAAATTAGATGGGCATGATGGTACACACCTGTAGTCCCAGCTATCGGGAGGCTGAGGCAGGAGAATCGCTTGAACCTGGGAGGCAGAGGTTGCAGTAAGCCAAGATTGCACTACTGCACTCCAGCCTGGCGACAGAGGAAGACTGTCTCCAAAAAAAAAAAAGATAAAGGTGCACTTTGTAAACTGACATGGAAAGATCTCCAAGATTAAGTTATTCACTTAACTTCATAACTTTAATTTTATTCAAGCAAGGTACAGACATGTGTATGGTTAGCTACCTTCAGAGAAAAGTATGGCATGAGGTGGACTACAGAGTCACATTTGCTGACACATAAATAAAAATTTCCCAAAGGAATAAACAAACATGACAACAGTGGTTGTGCCCGTGGGGAGTGAACTGGGTGGCTAGGACAGAGATGGAGGGGATACTTTTCACTGCGCTGTTGTGCTTACTTTTAATCTTAGACCACATGAATCGATGTTCATATATATCTGTCTAAAAACACATAACTAAAAGTAAAATCAAAGTGCATATTATAAAGCCAAAATAATATACTGATGTGGGAATGGACAGAGGAATAGACAGCCATATCAATGAAACAAAACAGTAAAACCATAAAAAACAGAACGAGGCTGGGCTCGGTGGCTCATGCCTGTAATCCCAGCACACCTTTGTGGAATTCCTGCCATTGAGTATAGGCAAGACCAGCGACTTGTTTCTAACCATTACGCTAAGTGAAATAAGCTGGTCACAGACAAATAGTGTATAATTTCACTAATATGAGGCACCTAGAATAGTTAAACTCATCAAAAGAGAAAGTAGAATGATGATTATCAGGAGCTGGTGGGAGGGGCTGTGGGGAGTTGTTCAATAGGTACAGAGTTTCTGCTTTGCAAGATGAAAAAGTTCTGGAGATCTCTTTTACCCAACAATGTGAATATACTTAACACTACTGAACTGTAAACTTAAAAGTAATGAATTTTGTAAATTTTAAGTTGTGTGGTTTTTAACCACAGGGTTTTGGTTTTTTTTTTAAATGGATATACTGGCCAGGCATGGTGGCTCACACCTGTAATCCCAGCACTTTAGGAGGCCGAGGTGGGCGGATCACCTGAGGTCAGGAGTTTGAGACCAGCCTGGCCAACATGTGAAATCCCGTCTCTACTAAAAATACAAAAATTAGCTGGGCGTGGTAGCACACACCTGTAATCCTACCTACTTAGGAGGCTGCGGCAGGAGAATTGCTTGAACCTGGGAGATGGAAGTTACAGTGAGCCAAGATTGCACCACTGCACTCCAGCCTGGATGGCAGAGTAAGACTCCATCTAAAAAATAATAATAATAAATAAATAAAAGGTTATTTCCAATGGGGAAGGGTATATGAAAGAACAGACACTTGGCCAGGTGCAGTGGCTCACATCTGTAATCCCAGCACTTTGGGAAACCAAGGCAGACCGATCACCTGAGGCCAGGAGTTTGAGACTAGCCTGGCCAACGTGGCAAAACTGTCTCCACTAAAAGTACAAGAATTAGCTGGCTGTGGTGGCAGGCACCTGTAACCCCAGCTATTCAGGAGGCTGAAGCAGGAGAACCGCCTGAACTTGGGGGGCGGAGGCTGCAGTGAGTCAAGATCGCTCTACCACACTCCAGCCTGGGTGACAAGAGCAAGACTCTGTCTCAAAAAAAAAAAAAAAAGAAGAGACACTCATGTTGGTGGAAGCAGAAACTGACACTACCTTTACAGGGAATAATATGGTAATGTCTACCTTAATTTTAAGTGTACAATCCTTCTTACCCAGCCATTTTACCTCTAAGAACACGTCCCACAAATACCCTTATGTAAATATCCAACACTATATAATAACAAGAATGTTCCCTGCAGTTTTGTTTTGTAATAGTGAAAAACTAGACATAATCTAAATGTTCCTCAATAAAGACTGGTTATATAAATGATGGGACAGCTATATAAAGGGCTATGGTGCTGTCATTAAAAATAATATATATGGCCGGGCGCGGTGGCTCACGCCTGTAATCCCAGCACTGTGGGAGGCCAAGGCGGGTGGATCACGAGGTCAAGAGATCGAGACCATCCTGGTCAACACGGTGAAACCCCGTCTCTACTAAAACTACAAAACATTAGCTGGGCATGGTGGCGCGTGCCTGTAATCCCAGCTACTCAGGAGGCTGAGGCAGGAGAATTGCCTGAATCCAGGAGGCGGAGGTTGCGGTGAGCCGAGATCGCGCCATTGCACTCCAGCCTGGGGAACAAAAGAGCAAAACCCCCCCCCAAAAAAAAAAAAAAAAAAAGAGTGGAGGAGAGAATGGGAGACTTTCACTTTTCATGTTTCATGCTTCCATATTATTTGAGTTTCTACAACAAATTTGGAAGAATACGTGAGCAAGCGGGCAAGCAAATAAATGAATATGCTTCCAACAGCTTTATACCGCCTTAGGACAAAATCCAAATTCCTTAATAAGAAAGTAAAGGCCTCTGTGATCTGCTTCCGGCTTCACACTCCAGCCTCATCTCTCCCCACTCCCGTCTCGTGCTCAATCTATGCTCCAATGTCACCAAACTTTCAGTTCCCCCAAGCTTTGCCAAACGCAGCTTCTTTTGCTTAGAACACTCCCTACTCCAGTCTTCAGTTACATAGCCCTCAGGTGCCAGCTTAGAAACCTCTTCCTCCAGGAAGCCTTTCCTGGTACCTCCTCCCAACCCTTTTGGGTTAGGCACCGCTCCAACACAACCAGCCGCCCTCTGAACTCCTCTAGTGTGAGTCTGTCACACGGTGTCACAATGACTGGCAAAATTTTCGGCCTCTCCCACTGAAGTTCCGCCAGGCGGTGACTGTGCCTGTGTGGGTCACTGTTATCTCCAGCATCGAGCATGGTGTCTGGCACGCAGACAGTGTCCGGTAAGTATTTGTTATATTGGACTTTCATTATTAAAAAAAAAAACAAACCACATATGGACAATTTAGGAACACAGAAAAGGGGAGCATTATAATTCTACCTTCCAAATACAACCGCTATTTTCATCCCATGTTTCTATTCCTTGTGCATGTTTCATAGCTGTATTCCCAGGCTGGACCCTTGCGACACAGTCATTTTGGTCAGAACATTTTGCTGCACTGTCGAAGCATGAGCCTTTTGTAAGCCAAAGTAAAGATGACTGTTTTTTGTTTTGTTTTTTTAGAGACGGAGTTTTGCTCCTGTTGCCCCGGCTGGAGTGCAATGGTGCGATCTTAGCTCACTGCAACCTCCACCTGCTGGGTTCAAGTGATTCTCCTGCCTCAGTCTCCTGAGTAGCTGGGATTATAGGGTTACAGGCTTGCACCAGCATGCATGGCTAATTTTGTATTTTTTTTTAGTAGACACAGGGTTTCTCCATGTTGATCAGGCTGGTCTCGAACTCCAGACCTCAGTTGATCCTCCCGCCTCGGCCTCCCAAAGTGCTGGGATTACAGGCATAAGCCACGGCACCCAGCCTAAGATCACTGTTTTTATTATCAAGTAATATACGTAACAGACCACAGACATCCCAGATCCTCTCTCATTTCTGGGGACATGAGGATGCATTGCTATTATACTTTTTAAAGAGCAATGATTTGTTTATAGCCTGCTGGGTTAGCTTCTAAAGAATTATTCTTTCCCCAAAATAATCATTATAAAGGAGTGTTATCAGAACGTTAATGTAAGGTATGTATTTCTGAAGAAATTGTCAGGGATTTCATTGAGGATGTCCCTAACAGTGCTAGAGTCAAGAGTAAGAGTTCATACTAATGCCCACATAACCCTCCCCACTTCCCTACTGAGGGCCTATAAAGAGAAGCTCAAGAATTTGAGAGAAGAAACCCACAGGAGATACAAATGACTCCTTAGACCATCTCCGAGCCCTGCCTCACCCCTCACTGCCCCTCCCTCCCTCACACCCACCCTGAAATCAGACGGTGGCAACTGGCAATGAGAATCAGGCACAGAAATAGATTCTCTGTTTTGCTTATTATTTTTTTTTGAGATGCAGTCTCGCTCTGTTGCCCAGGCTAGAGTGCAGTGGCATGATCTCAGCTCATTGCATCCTCCACCTCCCGGGTTCAAGCAATTCCCTGCCTCAGCTTCCCGAGTAGTCGGGATTACATGTGCCTGCCACCACGCCTGGCTAATTTTTATAATTTTAGTAGAGATGGGGTTTCACTATCTTGGCCAGGCTGGTCTTGTACTCCTAACCTCGTGATCCACTTGCCTCGGCCTCCCAAAGTGCTGGGATTACAGGCACGAGCCACCTCGCCTGGCCTACTTGACAGTTTTTTAAGCCACATTTTTTTTTCTGAGACAGAGTCTTGCACTGTCGCCCAGGCTGGAGTGTGGTAGCGCAATCTCAGCTCACTGCAACCTCTGCCTCCCAGGTTCAAGCAATTCTCTGCCTCAGCCTCCAGAGTAGCTGGGATTACAGGCGGCTGCCAGCACGCCTGGCTAATTTTTGTATTTGTAGTGGAGACGGGGTTTCACTATATTGGCCAGGCTGGTCTCTAACGCCTGACCTCATATCTATCTGCCTCGGCCTCCCAAAGTGCTGGGGATTATAGGTGTGAGCTACTGTGTCGGGCCTTTAAACCACATTTTTAAAAAAAAGTAGTGTCAGATGTTTTTTTGACAATGTCAAAAAGACACTAAAGACAAACGAGTTATGTCCTAGCAACTGTGTGAAAATTTCATATACTCCTGTAACCATCAGTCCATATAATTTTGTATTCCTTTTTTAGTGTTTTGTTCAACATACTAATATAAGTATTTTTCCATGTAGCCGAAGTCTCTACATTAATAATGTTAAACTGCACCAAGCCGATAGATCATATTTTACTGAAATTGATTACTCACTATAATAAATAATATTACCACGTTATCAGGCTTTCTTTTCAGTTATTAAATTACATTCTTAGGATAGTGTCCCCAAAGTAGAATCCATCAAATAATATTACTATGTTGGGCCGGGCGCGGTGGCTCACGCCTGTAATCCCAGCACTTTGGGAGGCCGAGGCGGGTGGATCAC
>NW_022437069.1:478154-503275 GCF_009761245.1 Sapajus apella
TGCGGTGAGCCGAGATGGTGCCATTGCACTCCAGCCTGGGTAACAAGAGCGAAACTCCGACTCAAAAAAAAAAAAAAAAAATTACTATGTTAATATCCTTTATATATATTCCAAAACTGTTTTTGAAAATATGTCAGCCTGGGCAACACAGTCAGACCCTGTCTCTACAAAAAACAAAAAAATTAGCAAGGCATGGTACTATGAACCTATAGTCCCAGCTACTTCAGAAGCTAAGGTGGAAGGATCACTTGAATCCTGAAATTTAAGGTTGCAGTGAACTATGATCACACCTACGCACTCCAGCCTGGGTAACAGAGCAAGACCCTGTTTCTAAAACAAAAAGCGAAAAAGATGTATACCAATTCACAATGTCTCTAATGATATTCCAGTATACTTTGGAGATTTTGCAGGTTCAGTTCCAGACCACTGCAATTAAGTGACTATCTCAATAAGTCACATTAATTTTTTGGTTTTCCAATGCATATAAAAATTGTTTGGCCAGGCATGGTGGCTCGTGCCTGTAATCCCAGCACTTTGGGAGGTCAAGGCGGGCACATCGCCTGAGGTTGGGAATTCGAGACCAGCCTGACCAACATGGAGAAACCTTGTCTTTACTAAAAATACAGAATCAGTCAGGTGTGGTGACACATACCTGTAATCCCAGCTACTCGGGAGGCTGAGGCAGAAGAATCACTTGAGGTGGAGGTGGAGGTTGCAGTGACCCAAGATGGTGCCACTGCACTCCAGCCTGGGTGACAGAGATTCCATCTCAAAAAACAAACAAGAACGACAAAAAAAAATGACAATGAAATTGGCTACATCAGCTGACTCTTCCTTTCACAAAAAATTTCTCTATATCATGTGATGCTCCCATAGTAGAATTTCTTTCAAAACTGGAGTCAATAGGCCGGGTGTGGTGGCTCACGCTGTAATCCCAGCACTTTCAGAGGCCAAGGCTGGTGGAACACTTGAGGCTAGAAGTTTAAGACCAGCCTGGCAAACATGATGAAACCCCATCTCTACTAAAAATACAAAAATTAGCCAGGCGTGGTGGCACGTGCCTGTAATCTAACCTACCTGGGAGGCTTAGGCAGGAGAATCACTTGAACCCACGAGGGTTCAAGGTTGCAGTGAGCTGAGTTCGTACCACTGCACTCCAGCCTGGGCGACAGAGCGAGACTCTGTCTCAAAAACAAGAAAAAAAAATTGGAGTCAATCCTCTGAAACCCTGCTTCTGATTTAATGAATTTATGTGGTATTTGTAAATCCTTTGTCATTTTAACAATGGTCACAACATCTTGACCAGGAGTAGATTCCATCTCTAGAAACTGCTTTCTTTGCTCATCCACAAGAAGCACTTCCTCATCCGTTCAAGTTTTATGAGACTGCAGCAAATCAGTCACATCTTCAGGCTCCACTTATAATTCTAGATCTCTGGCTATTTCAATCACATCTGCAGTTAACTTCTTCCACTGAAGTCTTAAACCCCTCAAAGTCATCCAAAAGAGTTGCAATCAACTTCATGCAAATTCTTGTTAATGTTGATAAGGTTGTGACCTCTTCCCATGAACATGAATATTCTTAATGGCATCTAAAAGAGTGAATCCTTTCCAGAAGGTTTTTAGTGTACTCTGCCAAGATCCCTAAGAGGAATCATCATCTATGATAGCTATATATAGCCTTATGAAATGTATTTCTTACATAATAAGACTTGGAAGTTGAAATTCCTTCTTGATCCATGGGCTGTAGAATGGATGCTGTGTTAGTAGGCATGAAAACATTAATTTTGTGTATTTCTATCAGAGCTCTTGGATGATTAGGTGCATTGTCAATGAGGAGTAATATTTTATTTATTTATTTACTTTTTTGAGATGGAGTTTTGCTTTTGTTGCCCAGGCTGGAGTGCAATGGTGTGATCTTGGCTCACTGCAACCTCTGCCTTCTGGGCTCAAGCAATTCTCCTGCCTCAGCCTCCCAAGTGGCTGGGATTATAAGCACGAGCCACCACGCCCCCGTTAACTTTTGTATTTTTAGTACAGACAGGGTTTTTTCATGTTGGTGAGGCTGGTCTCGAACTCCTGACTTCAGGTGATCCGCCTGCCTCAGCCTCCCAAAGTGCTGGAATGACAGGCGTGAGCCACCACACCTGGCCAGGAGTAGTATTTTAGTTGTTTTTTTACCAACCAAGAAGGAGCACTGAATTGAGCAGCAATATTTTGAAGGGAATCTTTTTTTCTGAGAAGTAGGTCTCAACAGTGGGCTTAAAATATACAGTAAACCATGCTGTAAACATACGTACTGTCATCCCGGCTCTGTTATCCCACTCATACGGCAAAGGCAGAGTATATTTAGCGTAATTCTTAAGGGCCCTAGGGTTTTAGGAATGGTAACAAGCATAAGCATTTATTTTGAAACCACTTAAAGTCATCGGCTGCATTAGTCTCTAACAACAGAATCAATGTGTCCTTTGGAGCTCTGAAGCCAGGCATTAAAAGTCCTAGATGGCATCTGCTTCCAAACGAAGGTTGTTTCATCTACGTTGAAAATCTGGGCTGAGTGTGGTGGCTCACAACTATAATCCCCGCACTTTTGAGAGGCCGAGGCAGGTGGATCACCTGAAGTCAGGAGTTCCAGACCAGCCTCACCAACATGGGGAAACCCTGTCTCTACTAAAAATACAAAAATTAGCTGGGTGTGGTGGCGGGCACCTGTAATCCCAGCTACTCAGGAGGCTAAGGCAGGAAAATTGCTTGAACCCAGAAGGCAGAGGTTGCAGTGAGCTGAGATTGCCCCACTGCACTCCAGCCTGGGCAACAGAGCAAGACTTTCTCAAAAAAGAAAAGAAAGAAAAAGGCAAGGAAGAAAATCTGTGGTTGAGTGCAGCCACAGTCAGCAATGGTCTCAGCTAGATCTTCTGGATAACTTGCTGCAGCTCCTACAGCAGCGACTGTTGCTTCATCGTGTACTTTTATGTTATAGAGATGGCTGCTGCTGCCTTTTCTTTTTTTAATAGAATCTTGCTCTGTCACCCAGGCTGGAGCGCAGTGGCACAATCTCAGCTCAATGCAACCTCCACCTCCCAGGTTCAAGTGATTCTCCTGCCTCAGCCTCCGAAGTAGCTAGGACTACAGGCACAAGCCACCACACCCAGCTAATTTTTGTATTTTTAATACAGATGGGGTTTCATCATGTTGGCGAGGCTGGTCTCGAACTCCTGACCTGAAGTGATCTGCCCATCTCAGCCTCCCAAAGTGCTGGGATTACAGGCATGAGCCATTGAACCTGACTAAGATAGTTTTTTCCACCTTAAACCTCATGAACCAACCTCTGCTAGCTTCAAACTTTTCTTCTGTAGCTTCCTCAGCTCTCTCATTCTTCACAGAACTGAAGAGAGTTGGGCTTTGCTCTGGATTAGGCTTTGGCTTAAGGCAATGTGGTGGCTGGTTCGATCTTCTATCCAGACCACTTAAATTTTCTCCATATGAGCAATAAGGCTGTTTCACTTTCTTACCATTTGTGTGTTCACCAGAACAGCACTTAATTTCCTTCAAGCATTTGTCCTACCTTGGCTTTCAACATGCTTTCCTCACTAAACTCAATCATTTGTAACTTTTTATTTAAAGTGAGAGACATGTGACTCTCCCTTTCACTTGAACATTTAGAGGCCTAAATTCATACTGTTATCTCAGGGAAGATGGAGGCCCAAGGATGGGGAGAGAAACAGGAATGGCTAATCAATGGAGCAGTCAGAAGACACACAATATTTCTCTTAAGCTCACCATCTTATGTGCTGTTCATGGCACCCCACAACAATTACAACAGTAACACCAAAGATCACTGATCACAGATCACTGTAACAGGCATAATAAAGAGTGAAACACTCCAAGAATTCCTGAAACGCAACATAGAGACATAAAGTGAACACGTGCTGTTGGAAAAATGGCAGCAAGGCTTACTTCACGCAGGTTTGCTACAAACCTTCAACTTGTAACAAACACAGGATACGCGAGGCAGAATAAAACAAGGTGTGCCTGTATACAAGAACAAATTGCATTACCCGCTCGCCAACACTGAATATCGATCAAAACTTCTTCCTAATTGAATGGGTAAAAATGCTACATGATGGCTTTGATAATTAGCCTTTATCGGCATTTACACTGTTCTAGACACAGCGTTAGATGCTTCGTATACCTCATCTTGTTTAATCCTCACAACGCTGTGAAGTGCTACGTTATTATCCCCACCTTACAGATAAAGAAACCGAGGCTCAGAAAGCTTAAATGGTTGAATGCAAAGCTTATAAAGGATAGAGAAAGGCTTTGAACCCAAAGTTGGAGTCCATGCTTTATCCATTCCTGCCTATGGTATCTCATTACTGTTTTAATCTATGTGTCATTGCTTACAGCGACAACACACACACTCCCAGGTGTTTCTTTCCTGGTTAGGTTTCCTATTTTCCTGATTTTTCTAACTGTGGCAAATTCAAAGGGTCAGAGGTAGCCTGAAGCTGGAGTTTTAGAGATAATAGTTTGACCATGGGCAAGACAGAGTTTGTAGTAGGTAAGAAGCAAGAAAAAAACATCGATACTCACTGCAGGGACTAGTCTGGGGTCCTTTGCAGCCTTTACCGGATGGCGGGGATGATGAGTTCCACAAGCTAAAAAGGGCAGGTGTAGGGCAGAGAAAACAGCAGAGGAGGGTCCCACTTCTGGCCCTCTGAGCAGCTTCAGTAGTTCCTAAAACACTATCTGCACTTTATTCTTGTGAGTGAAGGCAAAGGAGCAGCTACTACCAACCCTAATGATGTCATAGGGTTAACAAACAAAGAAATCAGGAAATGGTTTCTTTTTTCTTCAAGAAATACTCTGGTTGAATTTCCTCAACAGGTTTCAACTTCTGCATTCGGAGAAAATCGTTCTGTTTTAGTAATTCAACAAAAGAACAAAACACTGCCAGATGGATAGCCGGTAGTTACCAGCATGAACTCCAGAATCAAAGAGCCTAGACTTCAAATCTGGCTTTACCATTTTTGGCTGTGTGATGCAAGGAAACTGTTTAATCCTTCTTGGCCTCCATTGTCTTCCCTGTAAACAGACAGTAATAGTACCTACTCTGGGGTTACCAGAAAGAGTAAATGATGCATGCAAAGCCTTAGCCATAAGGCCTGATGCATGGCACCAGCTCAGTACATTTTCACCAGCAGTGGTAGTAACACTAATAGGAATGGCAGTAATTTTGTTGGAAGGAAGGAAGGAAGGAATTACTTTTTCCATTTCATTCAGAAACAAAGGGCAAATAGGTTGATCAAATGGCATGAAGTGGCTGAAAAATTTCAGACTAAGTAAGCAGAACTTGATTCCAGTACCAACCACTTACTCGCTGAGTAATGCTGAGCTTCTCACCTATCTTTTCTTGCTTTCAGCTGTCTAACCCTAAAGGGGGGGTGCTGCCTAAAACAGGGCTGTAGAGTCCATTGTGGTTCTAACAGTTCTGATTCATCCGCCAGGGCAAGGAGTGCACTATGGAAAAACATCTGTGCCAAATGAGAGCCATCCATTCTTAGCAGACGCTGGGTCAAGGCCATGCTTTGCCCCTCATTAAACATCTCTTTCAATATTCTTCTCTTTGCTTCATTTCATTTATATTTTAACTTATAAGCTGTTTTAAAAATTTATTTTTATTTATTTATATTGAAACAGAGTTTCACTCTGTCACTCAAGTGGGAGTGGAGTGCAATGATCTCAGCTCACTGCAACCTCTGCCTCCTGGGTTCAAGTGATTCTCCTGCCTCAGCCTCCCGAGTAGCAGCTGGGACTACAGGCGCCCGCCACCAAACTGAGCTAATTTTTGTATTTTTAGTAGAGATGGGGTTTCTCCATGTTTGGCAGGCTGGTCTCGAACTCTTGGCCTCAAGTGATCTGCTCACCTCAGCCTCCCAAAGTGTTGGGATTACAGGTATGAGCCATCATGCCCAGCCTGTTTAACTTTTAAATGCTAGTTCTAAATTAATTAATTCTAAATGAAGCCCCAAAACTTCTTAAGAGACTGAGCAGGCACAGACTGGTAGAAGGCATTTTCTTGAGCACTTTCATGAATGACAAGATGGCAGAGTGAGACAAGCACAGGCATGGCGAGTGCCCAGCAGCCACCACAAGGGGCAACATGGCCTATGTGGCCTGGTCTGCTCCTGCCGCCCACCCCATGCTCACCGGCTTTCTGACCTTTCGGCTCCTGCTTGCTGGGCTGGTCTGGCTTGCCCCCCCTGGTGGTAGCTGACCCTCGTCTTCCATTCAGGCTGTTGCCTCCCAGCTCTGGCCTTTCTCAACCAAGTTTCAGGGTGAGACTCTCGGTTCAGGGGAGTTAAGGCTCAGCAACGAGAGATTTTCTAGGTAGTCAAGGCAAGGAGTTTGGTTTGGACTGAAAGCAGTATTAAACTAGTAAAAGGGTTTCTCAGGTGGCCAGGGAAGTGAATAAACAGAATATATTCTAAGACGAGGAACCAGACAAAAATGGTGCTAAACTGAGCATATGATAGTTCCGGGGGACTAGAGAGAGGCATCTCCCCAGACTGAGAAAAAGGAAGAGGGAAACACTTTTCCTACATAGAAACAGATTGCTTTTGTGTGTCTATACTTGCTTAATTGACAAACTAAGAGCAAAGGCCTAAGAAAGATAAACCTGGGTTTGAGTCCTGCCTGTCACTTGCCACTTGTGTGACCTTGGGCTGTAGAGTCCATTGTGGTTCTAACAGTTCTGATTCATCTGCCGGGGCAAGGAGTGCACTATGAAGAGATGTGTGTTCCATATGAGAACCATCCATCTGTATCAGTGAAATGGGGATAACAAGGCCTGTCTCAGCAGGCTGATGAGGGAACTCAGTGACACCGGGTACACAGCATAGCTCAGGTGCTCAGTGACTGTGTGTGTTCTCCTCCTCCCCACTCTTCAACTTCTGTCCTGCGTCTGTGGGGAAGTGTTTTCCCCTGCACTCAACAAAACTAGCATAGGGCTGGGTGCGGTGGCTCACGCCTGTAATCCCAGCACTGTGGGAGGCCCAGGCAGGCGGATCACAAGGTCAGGCGTTCGAGACCAGCCTGGCCAAGATGGTGAAACCCTGTCTCTACAAAAAATACAAAAAACTAGTTGGGCGTGGTAGCATGCACCTGTAATCCCAGCTACTCTGGAGGCTGAGGCAGGAGAATCGCTTAAACTCGCGAGTCAGAGGTTGCAGTGAGCTAAGACTGCACCACTGCACTCCAGTCTGGGCGACAGAGCGAGACTCTGTCTCAAAAAACAAAAAAAAAGGAAAAAAAACTAGCATAAAACAAAGTGGTTACTCGGGCAACTTCCTCCAAAGAGGTTACAGGAGAAAATGGGGAGGGGAGAGCTTTCTCAAGTCACATCCCCAAGGAGCTGACAGTAGAGACAGAAAAGAGCTAAGACATTAGCTAACTGTTGTTGAGGCAGCCAACTGCTTACAGCCGGGGAGTTCCTTGAAGCACATACCATTGGCTTTGAGCAGGGAAGTAACCACAACGTCTGGCATCAAGACCTTTGTAGAATCTTCCACAGATGTCGTTCTGTCTCTTGGAAAATGTCCACGGTAATAATAAACAACTAAAGCTTCCTTTTAAGTTTGAAATCTAAAAACTAGCTGTTTCATAACATACAGACCAATTCTAACTTCTGACTATTGTGAAACTTGGTGGAGAATTGGAACAAAACTTTGGCTAGTTCTACAGCCAAACATGTAGGGATTTAAAATTGTAGTTAGAGATAATCACTACTTTAAATGTAGTTCTTCTTCTGCCCTCTTTTATGACCTGGCAGTCAGGGGCTGGATTAGGGAGAGAGGAAAGAGGATTGCTTCATATTAATACGACTGACTGTAACACAGATTCAAAATGCGAGGGGATAGAAAGATCCAGTGTCTTTCCTGGTCCTGCGCTGCCACTGCTGCCACCCGCTCGTGTGTCTTTGCTGTGGGTATTCTCTCTGCCTCTCTTGGGAGCTGCACTGAGTCAAGGTGCTAACACACGGCCTGGCTCACTTCAGGACAGGCAGTTAAGACTTCAGCAAAAGTGTTTTTATCTACTCTGTGAAGAATTAGTAGGATGCAACTCGCTTGTATGGGATTTAAGAAACTTCATTAATAAACAGCAAAACCTTAGTTCTCTAGGCCTAGATAGGATACCTGCCAAGAAAGAGGGAAATGGTACCAACAATCTATTGAAGTCTAATTAGAAGGCTGCAACAGGGAGTTTATACCAGGAACTTTGCAATATGTATTGCACAACAACTGCGCTGGGCATTATTCTAAGGATTTGTATGCATGACCCAAGTTAATCCTCCCAACAGCTTTTCCTAGGTACTGTTAGTGGCCACATCTTGCAGTTGAGTGAGCCGAGACGTAGAGAGACTAAGGATCTGGTGTATGATCCAGTGCTAGTTAGTGGTGAAACGGGTCACTGGATCTCCACTCTAGGGACTGCACTTGTGACCATCAACATGAACATTTTGTTTATTTTGACATAGTGGATGGCAGGTCGTACAGACTTATGATAGAGGCTTATTAAATTGATTTATCAAGAAAAGGGCTTGTGTGGTATCAAATTTTGTTGGCCAATTTGGTTGAACCCCCCCAAGTGGCTCACAAGACAGACAGTTCTTGCGTGAGACGTCTCCACAAACTAAACCTGAACCTGCAGGTGCAATCAGGAGCCCTGCTCATTCATTCTGGGGCCTTTTACTGTTCAAATTCAAACAGGACCTGCAGCTCCAACAGGCAGCATCTGGGCGCTGCAGTGTTCTGAAAGCCAGTGTTCTGAAAGCCAGACCTTTGAGGATCTGCAGAGCTGGTGCCTGATAGGAAGTCACACGATTTCAGAAGAGCCTGACAGGTTTTGACCATGTGAATTACACATCTAGTTTCTGAGGCTACCTCTGGAGTTCACCCCACAGGGGATATCTCAAGTATTCATCATCTGCCCGGATCACGCTGCGTAGCTGAGGAGGGTGGAGTAAGCTGAAGGCAATCTCTGCCCCCAGGGAAGACAACGTATGCCTGGCGACTGGAGCTAAGCCCACAAATTCCAGAACTCTTTTGAAATTTCTGACTATGTGGCCAAAGTCTGGGAAATGTTTGGGTCTACTTGGCTCTGAGAAAACACACTCTCTTTCAAGAATCTGGTAGAACCAAAGCTGAGAGCCATCATCAGTGACGTAAACTAGAAGTCAAGATTTACAGCTGTCCTCACTGAATGGACATCCCACAAAGTTCCAGCCCTCAACAAAGGCTAGCTGAATGAATAAATCCCTATTCTCAAGTATTTGATCAACCACCAACCCCAGACCGCTTAACCAGATCAATAAAAGAAGGTTCCAAAATCATCATCAAACAGCAAATGATAGTGTGAGGAAAGCTATTTGTAACATATAAGACAACATGTATCTCCAACATTCAAAGAACTCCTACAATTTGATAAGAAAAAACCTGCAAACTGAGAAAAGATTATGAACAGGAAATTCCCAGAAGATGAAATCAGAATGGCTGGTAAATACATGAAAAAGGCCAGGCATGGTGGCTCATGCCTGTAATACAAGAATTTTGGGAGGCCAATTAAGCCCAGGAGTTCGAGATCAGCCTGGCCAACAAGGCAAAACCCAGTATCTACCAAAAGCACAAAAATTAACTGGGTGACAAAATTTAGCCGGGTGTGGTGGCATGCACCTGTGGTCCCAGCTACTTGGGGGCTGAGGTGGGAGGATGACTTGTGCCTGGGAGGCAGAGTTTGCAGTGAGCCAAGATCACACTATTGCACTCCAGCCTGAGTGACAGAGTAAGACCTTGCCTCAAAAAACAAACAAACAGCCCGGGCGCGGTGGCTCACGCCTGTAATCCCAGCACTGTGGGAGGCCGAGGCGGGTGGATCACAAGGTCAAGAGATCAAGACCATCCTGGTCAACATGGCGAAACCCCGTCTCTACTAAAAAAATACAAAAAATTAGCTGGGCATGGTGGCACGTGCCTGTAATCCCAGCTACTAAGGAGGCTGAGGCAGGAGAATTGCCTGAACCCAGGAGGTAGAGGTTGCGGTGAGCCGAGATCACGCCATTGCACTCCAGCCTGGGTAACGAGCGAAACTCTGTCTCAAAAAAAAAAAAAAAAAAGAAAAAAAAAGAAAAAAACAAAAAAACAAAAAATATATTTATGAAAAAATTTCAACTTTACCAGCAATCAGGAAAACACATATGAAAATAATGTACCCATGATCTTGTGTAATTCTTCCAGGAAACCTGGGAGATAGAATCATTATTTTATAACTAAGGATATTAAAGTTTAGAGATGTGTTAATTCAACCAGTAATTGATAGAGCTGTGACTTAAACATAAATCTGGATAATAACAAAGCCTATGTTTATGCTAACTTGCTGCTCTAGTCGAATATTTGTGTGGTGGTTCAGGTCCTTTTTGGCAAGTCACTTAACCTCTTAAAACTCAGGTTTCTCATCTGTAAAATACCATAAAAGTACCCTCACACAAGGTTAATGTGAGAATTCAATGAGATAATACATATAAAATGTACAGAATAGTGCTAATACTCAGGTATTCAACTATCTGATTCGTTCATTCAAGAAATATTTTTGGAACTCATACCCTGGCCAGGTACTGCTCTAGACTTTAGAAATACAGCAGTGAAACAAAGCACCCTTGCCCTCAGGGGCTTGAGGAGAAAGAATATTAAATTAATTAATTAATTAATTAAAATACACAGTAGGCCAGGCACAGTGGCTCACACCTGTAATCCCAGCACTTTGGGATGCCAAGGCAGTCAGATCACCTAAGGTCAGGAGTTCGAGACCAGCCTGGCCAACATGGTGAAACCCCGTCTCTACTAAAAATACAAAAATCAGCTGGCGTGGTGGCATGCATCTGAATTCCCAGCTACTAGGGAGGTTGAGGCAGAAGAATTGCTTGAACTCGAGAAGTGGAGGTTGCAGTGAGCCGAGATCACACTACTGCACTCCAGCCCAGGCGACAGAGCAAGACTCAGTTTCCAGAAAAAAAAATTATATATATACACACATATAAAAATATGTATATATTACATGTTGACTGAAAAGAAAAAAACTAAAAGTACACATGTATATAATATGTATATATAGTATATATATACATATAGTGTGTGAGAGAGTGCGTGTGTGTGTGTGTGTATCATATTAGATTGTGCTCAGTGCTGCGCAGAAAACTAAGGCAGGAAAGACAGTGGAGGGAGTTGCAATATTAGAGAGGCAAGGCCTCCCTGGCAGGTGATATTTGAATGAAGGGCCAAGGGAAGTGAGGATGTAAGCCAATCACATATCTGGAAAGAAAGCATTCCTGACAGAGAAAGCCTAAGAAAGGTTCAAGGAACAGAGGAAAAGGCCAGTGTGGCTGGCGTGGAGTGAGTGAGCAGGGAGTTGGAGAGATGTTGGTAAGCTGCTAAGAGCAGAGATGATGAGGGCCTATGGGGACTGCCTGCACTCTGCACTCTGCCTTTACCCTGAGAGAAACGGGAGCCACTGGAGGACTGTGAGGAGTAAGATTATCTGGCTCGTATCTTATTTTTTGAGATGGAATCTCACTATGGTGCCCAGGCTGGAGTAAAATGGTGCAATCTTGGCTCACTACAACCTCTACCTCCCAGGTTCAAGCGATTCTCCTGCCTCAGCCTCCCAAGTAGTTGGGACTACAGGTGCCTACCCGCACACCCAGCTAATTTTTGTATTTTTAGTAGAGACGGGTTTTTGCCATGTTGGTCGGGCTGGTCTTGAACTCCTGACCTCAGGTGATCTGCCTGCCTTGCCCTCCCAAAGTACTGGGATTACAGGTGTGAACCACCGCACCCAGCCCTGGCTCCTACTTTAAAAGGATCACTCAGGTGGCAGTGTTGAGAATATACTGAAAAAAGACAGGATTCTTTACCGGAGGCCCAGTCAGGAAGGAAGCTCTTGCAAGAATCCAGGGACAAAATGACAGTGGGTCCGACCAGGGTAGTCAGATTCTGGATATATTTTTAAAGCAGACCCAAGAATTTGCTGAAGGCTCAGCTGTGGGATGGGAGACAATGCAAGGAGCTATGCGTGACTCCAAGGTTTTGGCTCAAGTAACTAAGAGAACTAAGTGGCCATTTACAGAGAAAAGTGTCCAGAATAGGTTTCCTGACTACAGGCTGCAGAACAAGGAGAAATGCAAGGTCCTCTGGAATCCAATCAGAAAGGCGAGAGGGCTGGGTGACACTGGGAAAGTGCATTGGTCACTGTGTTTCAGGGCAGGGTTTCAATCCCTGGGAGGCAGGCTGATAAAAACAAGGCACAGGGAAATGAGGCAGGTTACCATGGGATTCTGGCACACAGGAGCCAGACAAGAGTCCAGTTATCAGAGCTGAGGCACAAGGCCAGCAATGGTGACTTGAGGCCAAATTACAGTGTAAGGCAGCCTCAGTCCCTCTGCTTCAGTTCAGGCTGGGTCCTAGAGCCGGGTGAGAGGCTGGCTAGTCAGGTTCAAGTGGCCCCAGGAGACCCAGGGGAAACGGCTACAGAGGCCAGAAACCAGACAGACCCAGCTCTGTCTGCACTCCACCATATTACCAGGGTAAGGTCAGCATATTCCAGGCGGATTCTATGCCTTTAACAGATCATCACTATGTGAAAGGTCCAGACGTGTAGCTGGACGAGCTCCTCAAAGAGGGGCATCGATTGTACATGTCTGAGACCTTGGCTGGGGGGCAGGGGAGCCAGGCCCTGAGATAGGAAGGGGGCATGCGGGTCTGTCATAGGACTGTAAAACAAAAGCAAGAAACGTTCTGGGGCCCAGATGGGAGACAAAGGCAGCTACCACCACCTCCCTGTCAGCAATGGGAGAAAAGGCAACCCTCAAGGGGAACAGCTCCAAACATGGGGGAGGGAGAAGCTGCTCCCAGACTGTGAGGGGGTGCTGGGGGGGTGGGTCATCCTACTTAGAAGTACAAGGTTAAGGAAAGATGCTAAGCTAAGCTTATGATTGTTCTAAGCTACATTTGCTAAGTTTGTTCTCAGACTCCCAGGCACTGATTAAACTGTTTTCTACACATTGTCTTCCCTGGCTAGAGTATAAGACATTTCTGCCAAAGAGAACTTTTAAAATTAAAACAAGGGGCAAACATCTGTAGAAGCTCAATCTGATAATTTGATTAATGTATTTTTCATATTATATTACAAAGATATATATGCAAATATACATATATAACCATTTGGTGATTTATTATAAGAAGAATTCTGATGGCTGGTACTAAAACTGAAATTAGATTTATTTTCTAGAAATAACAGGTCAATACATACTATTAAGCAATTAGAAAGTAGTCACTGGAAAGTAGTAGACCATAGCAAATCTTCTATTTTAATATAAAAGAGTCTGCATCAACTCTAGGTTTTTTCTTAATATCTCTCTGACAACTGTAGATTTTCTGTGCATACTTGTACACCATAAATTAATGGTCCTTTTGATTTTCACAAAAGTTGTCCATTTTCAAACAAATTAAGTCTTTAAGTCAATATATGAGAGGTATTACACAAACCCATGAAGCCCCAGTGAAACATTTGCTAGGCAGACTGGGTCACTCACCAGCCTCTAGGCCTGTGTGATTAAATTTTGTTCAGTAAATATGCAAACTACTTTATGTCATGAACTTTGGAGTCATTCTTGAATAGTCAACACACACTTGGAACGTCAGGTCTGAAAAAGCTAAGGATCTCCTGTTCTTAAGGTAATAAATCTCCAACTCTATCAGTGTAAGAGTTTTGCTAGGGTAAATAGCATTGCCAAAAAGTAATGAAACCACATGTAACAATCTTGGCGTTATTTCTACCCTTTGACTTCAGAATTCTGCTTGTGGAAATCTATGATCAGAAATATGGAGGACTCACACATAAAAGTGTTTGACAATATTATTCATAAAGAAGAATCAGAATCAACCAAACTGTCCAACATTGGGGAAATGCTTGCAAATTATAAGTCATATATAATATCATTTAGCTATTAATATTATACTTACAACATAGTTTAATGACATAGGGAAATAATTATTACATAATGGCTGAAAAAGAAAAAAACAGAATATGAAGAGTGAACCTGTATAAAGATACACGAAAAATAAATTTAACATTAAAATGGTAATCCCTAGTTGATGAAATATGGCTTAATTTTTCGTGTTGCTTTTTAATGTTTACTTATTTTCCAAAATTCACACAATGAACACATACTACTTTTATCATGAAAAACAAAGAATTAAGGACCAAGCTATAAACAAATGCAATGTATTTTCCTGAATGTGAATGTTTAAAAATGGAAGCTAAAAAAGAAAGAAAGTCCAGGCATGGTGGCTCATGCCTGAAATCCCAGCACTTTGGAGGCCGAGGCAGGAGTTTGCCAGCCTGACCAATATGGTGACACCCTATCTCTACTAAAAATATAAAAATTAATTGGGTGTGCTTGTGCGTGCCTCTAATCCCAGCAACTCAGGAGGGTGAGGCAGTAGAATGACTTGAACCCGGGAGGTGGAGGTTGCCGTGAGCCGAGATCGTGCCACAGTACTCCAGCCTGGGTGACACAGCAAGACTCTGACTCCAAAATAAAAAATAAAAGAAAAATAAAAAGAACACTAGAGTTAACGTCTTCGTGCTATAGTTATGGTATATACACCTAGTCTATCAAACTTGATTAGAAGCTTCTTAAACTGATACTCTGAATTTTCTTCATAAACCCGATAATATCTTACTCATAAAAACACTTAATAAATACTTATTAATGAATAAATTCAGGACAAGTTACAGTAGTGCTTAATATAATAAAAAGTGATTTTTTTTTTTTTTTTTTTTTTTTGAGACGGAGTTTCACTCATGTTACCCAGGCTGGAGTGCAATGGCGCGATCTCGGCTCACCGCAACCTCCGCCTCCTGGGTTCAGGCAATTCTCCTGCCTCAGCCTCCTGAGTAGCTGGGATTACAGGCACGCGCCACCATGCCCAGCTAATTTTTTGTAGTTTTAGTAGAGACGGGGTTTCACCATGTTGACCAGGATGGTCTCGATCTCTTGACCTTGTGATCCACCCGCCTCGGCCTCCCAAAGTGCTGGGATTACAGGCTTGAGCCACCGCGCCCGGCCACATAAAAAGTGATTTTAATAGAACAAGTATTTCCTCGAATCTATACATGTTTGGGCAAGGTAAGAACAGTTGGGCTTTGAGGGATGATGACGCGTTGGTCTGGGCAATCAATTAAAAAGAGGGGTTGCCACATGGAAGAGCGTGAGTGGCGCCTTCTCTGGCAGAAACGACAGCACCCCAAGGCCAGCAACTCTCCAATTTGTTTTCTGCCCCCACACCAAGCAGTCACCTTTGACATGTGCGTCCCCCACCCCCACGTCCTAACAGGTGTAGGTCCTGGAAGCGCAGGGCCTCTCTTCCAGATACTCTCCCACTTCTCAAAACTGAAGTGAACAGCAGTAATGTCAGGGTGGGGATATCCTTGATTTAACTCTAACTAGTTTTTTTAAATAATTCTCAACCATTGGTACTTTATTAGTAAGAAACATAACTTGTAATGCAACTCACAGTGGAGTATAATGCCCTGGTGTGGGAGGATCCCTGGTTGAGAGCCGCTGCAGTAACTACAAAGCTACGAGCATTTAATCTACTGGGTGCTTCACACACGTTATCCGATTTCATCCTCACCAGTTAACACTCCTATTTCATAAATATGGAAAAGGGGCTTGGACTTGAATAGGTAAGCAGCAGTGCCAGAACTCAAACCCAAGCTGATGCCCAAGCCCATGCTGCAGTGGTGGCAGTAGAGGTGGCAGTGGTGGCAGTAGAGGTGGCAGTGGTGGCAGAGGTAATCACAGCAGTGGAAGCAGGAGTAGTCAGGGCAACTACAAGAGGAGGAAAACAACTCTAACGTGCTTGCTTGGTGCCAACCATTGTTCTAAGGGTGTTACATATAACAACTCATTTGTTCTTCTCAACAAATCTCTGATACTGGCATTATAACTATGCCCATTTTACAGGTGAGAAAAGTAAGCCAAAGAGATGCTAAGTGGTTTGCCCAAGGTCACACAGCTAGAAAGCGGCAGAGGCTGCCTTTGGATTCAGAGTGTGACCTTTTGCCCATCACACTATGCAGCCTCTGTACCGCCCTTAAGATTGTGCTACAATATTTGAAGGCAAAGTATATGTTGTTGCTTTAGTACTTGTGGCATTTCTTTTCAAATAGACCACTTGTTTTATTCCATGGATAGGCTTCTCAGCAAACGTTCCTATCTCTTCCAACTTTTCTGGCATGAAAATTTTCAATTAATGGAATCCAATTCAGTCTTTTAAAGCACTACCTGGAGGGGTATTATAAAGATCTTAAGTAGCCATGCTATCTCCGACCCTCCCCTGCACGAACTATTGAGAGCACGTGGGAGGTGGAATGAAAATGAGAATATTCCAGTTCTCTTGCTCAAGTTCTCATGGGTACAGATGTTCCTAATTCAGGGTCTGGTACCAATGTTCCCCCCCTCCTTTAATTTCAAACAAAGGCTTTATTCCAGATGATTAGAGATTAATGAGTTGTCTACTTTTCTCTCTCATCCCGTAAGTCTTATATTCAACATGTCTGGCTAGATAAAAAGGAAGGGAAAAAAGAACGATTCAAATATGGATTAAAAATACAACCACCATAATCTTGGTCACAGCTCCTATTTCGGGACAGATGCACATTCCAAAACCATTAAGTAACCCCTTAACGCTCTGTGCTTCTCACTATTTCCTTAGGCAGAATAGAAGAACATGCTGCTGGAAGTCAAAATCAAAGGCAAACCAGTGAGCACATCACACACAGACACAGTAAAAAAAAATCAGAGTTGCAAAGTGCATGTAGTTTGGGAGGCACAAACTCTTAAAAAGATTCGCCGGGCACGGTGGCTCAAGCCTGTAATCCCAGCACTTTGGGAGGCCGAGGCGGGTGGATCAGGAGGTCAAGAGATCGAGACCATCCTGGTCAACATGGTGAAACCCCGTCTCTACTAAAAAATGCAAAAAATTAGCTGGGCATGGTGGCGCATGCCTGTAATCCCAGCTACTCAGGAGGCTGAGGCAGGAGAATTGCCTGAACCCAGGAGGCGGAGGTTGCGATGAGCCGAGATCGCGCCATTGCACTCCAGCCTGGGTAACAAGAGCGAAACTCCGTCTCAAAAAAAAAAAAAAAAGATTCGAGACAAGGTCAGAAAAATGTCAATCTCTGAAAAAGAAAATAAGATACAACATACAATAGGTGACATTAGTAAACAGTGAAAAATCTTTCCCAGAAATAATTCATGCTAAAATAATTTATAAATGTGGTCTTCTAAATCTCATGCAGAAGCCCAAGGTCACTGCCCTGCCTCATTATATCTTAATAGTATTTGGATAAAAGCGGATTGTCTCAGGGCTGGCAGAGAGCACGCTGTACCAAGAGCAGGGCTGGCCGTGGGAAGAAAATATAACCTTGGGAACAAAATTCCTTCTCACTTCTAAGTTCTGAGCAGGTAACTATGCCACGAACTATGAAGAATGAACATACATGACCAGAAATTAGTTAGATGCTTGGGAAGGAATCTGTTTTCTTTACATCCCAGTTCCCTTAACACTCTCAAGCTCCAAAACTTCTTGGTCAAGGCCTCATGCCTCCCATTAGCTCAGTTTATCCTATGGATAATTATTATAATCCCCATTTTGCATATAAAAAACTAGGCTGAGACAGTTGAGGAAATGCCCACATCATCTATCAGGAGTGGCAGAAGCAGGACTCAAACCCAGGCCTGCCTGCCGCCTGAGCTCATCTTCCGCCCACCACAGCTCACCCTGAGGAGAACCAAAGGAAGCAGAGTTTACACCGCCCACACTCCAGGAGAAAGAACTAAAGGAGAGGTAATCAGGAGCAATGAGCAGCTGGAAGCTGACCGCAGAAACAGAGAGTTTCTGAAGACCATCAGCTGATAAAAGAAGCCACTTTGAGGTCTCTGTGGAGACTCTCTGATCTGTGACTCAAGACAGAACCATTTTGGAACAGTCTCTGAGATTCCAAGGTCATTTGTGGCTTAAAGCAGAGCAGCCCTTCTTCACGGAGGGGCAGTGGCCAGAGTGAGGCTGCTCAGGCCACAGTGCTGGACACAGAATTGACGGTGTTACACGAGGAATAAATGGGCTGCTGGCTTCTGTGGGGGGGCCAACTTCTTCGTTTCTATGCATCCTATGCCTCATATAGACCTGCTGCCACAGCAGGTGCTCAGGAAATGTTCGCTGAATTTATTATTTATTAATCAATTAAAGAGTAAAAAAGAAAAGCAGTTAACACCATGTTCGGAGTGGGGAGGGAGCAGAACACAGCACCCTCACGGGGTCAGTCTGTTCCTTTAGAACACGTGTGTGTGTGTAATGTAAGGGCACACCTACCATACAGGGTCAATCTGTTCCTTTAGAAGACGTGTGTGTGTGTGTGCATGTGTGTGCACGAGCGTGCACGCGCGCGCTAAGGACGTGCCCACCACACAGCCTTTCCGAGGAACTGCCACATTTACAACAAGAAATTCTACCAGCTGGAGATGTGATTCTGCAGGCATCCTCTTTTGAAAGGCAGGGTCAGTCTGCTCCTTTAGAAGACTAATCTGTGTGTGTAACGTAAGCACGCCCACCACACAGCCTTTCCGAGGAACTGCCACATTTTACAGTAAGAAAGTCTACCAAACTGAGATCTGACTTTGTGGGTATCCTCTTTTGAAAGGCATGTACTCAGAACGGTTAAGTGGAGGTTCAAAGTTTTTGATATGAACTTAATCAGGGTGCTTTGCTTACCACTCAAACAAACACTTCAACCAAGGCACAGAAATCTGATTGGCTGATAGAGACGAGCCGGGAAGGGAGGATCACCTTATAGCCCTGGGTTCTCCGGGGAAGATGAGGACTCAATCTGGTGCTGAAATCAGAACCTGGAACGCAGCAAGAGAAGGCCTACCTCCCCCAAGATCTCTCTCACCTCTCAAAACAGGGGGCAGTGCAGTCCAGTTTGGTGGCCACCAGCCACAGGTGGCCCCCGAGCACTTGAAATGTGGCTTTTGCAACCTAGAAACTGAATTTTTAATTGTATTTAATCTTAATTAATTTATATGAAGACAGCCACAAAGACTAGTGACTAACATACTGGACAGCAGAGGTGAGGGGGAGAAAGACGAGCACAGAGAAAAAGAGGTAGGAAATGATAAATACGAACTTCCTACTTTACAATTGTTGGTAAGCACTGTTTGTATTACCATACTATTGACGTTTGCTTAATACTTTAGTTTCCAAAGATGCGCATCTATTCTGCATTCATTAGATCCTTATGAACAACTCTACCAAGTAATTGTCATTATCATTGCTTATAGATGAGATTCAGAGAATTCTGTGATTTACCAAAGGAGACTCAGTTGGGGGGAGTCTAGTCACGTAACCCCAGCACTGTCCAGATGGCATGAAGAAACCTCACCTCTTCCTTTCAGAAAAAGGAAGTAGAGAACAGATGGGTACTTTGTTCATCTCATTGTTCTCTCCTCCACAATCTGAAAATATTGAATGAGAATCAGCCTCTCGTTTCACTCCATAAGCTTCTTGCCTGCTTGGAATTGAGCTCCTCAGCATCATTAGGAGTGCTCCCTGGGCCAGTGGGACAGGCGGAGCTCATCCTTCCCTTCAAACCTGTTTCTGCTCCCCTTTCCCAGGCTTGCTCAGCGAGGCAGGCAGAAGCTCTGGGAGGCTGGCTTCTACTGGTTCTGGATTATGTATTTTCCTTAAGAGGGATCCAAGGCATTCCTCAGGTTTACAAAGTGAAGGCATTCTTCTAGCTCTTTATTATCTTTCTCCAACTCCTGGGCTCAAGCGGTCTGCCCACCTCGGCCTCCCAAAGTGTTGGGATTACAGGTGTGAGCCACGGCACCGGCCTGATAGTATATCTAATAGCTATCAAAAAGGCTGGCCAGGTACAGCGGCTGACACTTGTAATCCCAGCACTTTGGGAGGCTGAGGCGGACGGATCACAAGGTCAGGAGTTCAAGACCCCATTTCTACTAAAAAATACACAGATTTCACTAACAAATGGTGAAACCCCATTTCTACTAAAAAATACAAAAATTAGCTGGGTGTGGTGGCACATGCCTGTAGTCCCAGCTACTCGAAAGGCTGAGTTGGGAGAATCGCCTGAACCCGGGAGGTAGAGGTTGCAGGGAGCCAAGATCGTGCCACTGCACTCCAGCCTGGGCGACACAGTGACCCCCACTTCAAAAAAAAAAAAAAAAAAAGACTTAGAAAATTTTTTCAAAAAGCTGGATTTTTTAATTTAAATTATTAATTACAATTTTACTAATTATGTTCAGATTCCATTTCTCTTTTCTAAATTTACTGAGAATTTATTTGGCCTAGTATATGATCAATTTACACTACACACACACACACACACACACACACACACACACACACACACCATGAACAAAGAGTGAAAACAACCCGAACGCCCAACAATAAGGGAGATTGTGGCTCCCTTATTATAGGGAAGCCACAATCACGCCTGTAATCTCAGCACTTTGGGAGGCCAAGGTGGGTGGATCACGAGGTCAGGAGTTCCAGACCAGCCTGACCAGCATGGTGAAACCCTGTCTCCACTGAAAACAGAAAAATGAGCTGGGCATGGTGGCATGCACCTGTAATCCCAGCTACTCAGGAGGCTGAGGCAGGAGAATCACTTGAACCTGGGAGGCAGAGGTTGTGGTGAGCCGAGATTGCGCCATTGAACTCCAGCCTGGGAAACAGAGCGAGACTCCGTCTCAAAAAAAAAAAAAATAAGAAAGAAATCTATAATTGTGCTATTGTCTAATGCTCCTCATCTACTGGAGCTTTTCCTTTTTGCAAGTTGTTGCTATGCTGTTTCATCACATAAAAGTCAATAATGCTATGATAATTACCATCTACACAGAATGCTTAACACAGTGTCTGGCACATAGCACGTACTAAATAAATGTCAGCTGTGCTTAGTAGTAGTATTTTGAGATTAATATTGCTACTTAGGTTTTCTTTTGTTTAAATTTAACTGATATCTTTTTTGCCAATCTTTTTTTTTTTTTTTAAAGGAACCTCATGAAAATTTGAAAGGAAATGCAGTAAAGGAACACCATGGAACTGGAACTAGATGTCAAAGACTTGATTTTTAAGTCCTGGTTCTCTTACACACTTGCTATGCAAACCCTGGGCCTCATTACACTACTCCTATTGGCAGTGAGCCCCAGGAAATCCACTGTGCTGGCCCTGGCCCTCCAGGCCTCTGCAAACTGCCTTGCTAATAGGGCTTCTTCCCTTGACCATCAGGTCATTCCCTAAATTAGAACAGAAAAGCCTTCAGTTATAAACAACATGATGCAATTTTGTTAAAATGTAGTCATCGGAGATGTAAAAAGTGCAATTAGTTTTTAGTGATATCATCTGAAAGGACCAGGATAGGTTATATAGAGGATATGAGGCTGGGCGCGGTGGCTCACACCTGTAATCCTAGCACTTTGGGAGGCCAAGGTGGGTGGATCGCTTGAGCTCAGAAATTCAAGGCCAGCCTGAGCAACATAGTGGAACTCTATCTCTACAAAAATAAAAAACTGGCCAGGCGTGGTGGCTCGCGCCTATACTCCCAGCTACCTGGAGGGCTGAGATGGGAAGATCCCTTGAGCCCAAAAAGTGGAGGTTGCAGTGCACCAAGATCACACCACTGCACTCCAGCTGGGTGACAGAGTGAGACCTTGTCTCAAAAAAAAAAAAAAAAAAAAAAGGATATTAAAAGCTACAACTATACCTACATAGCCTTACACAGAGAGAAGACCTTTGTCCCTCTCTACAGCTGCCTGAATTCAGCTACTCAGTCAACATGTGCCCTAGCTGTTACACAGGCTGGAACAAGCTATCCCTCCCTAAGCAAAAGAGACAATCCTCGCCCTAGCACTCAGAGAAGAAGATAATGCCCACTTCCTCCTCCCCGCCCGCAGTGTATGTGTGCCAGGCCCTGTCTAGAGACATGAGGGCTGTAACCCTAGCCACCCCTTGACTGATGATCTGCCCCTTGCTAAAGATTATCCGAAGGCAGCCTGAAAAGTTGTCTTTTGTCTACTCATCTGATAAGTCTATGTTCTTTGTATAAGGGCCCATTGGGTTAGAAAAAAAATGCACTTTGAGATCTTCCATTAGGATAGAAAATTTGTCTTTAGCCATATTAAAATAGTGCTACACTTACCAACCAGTGTTGTCATAAGAGGATCAAGTAAAATAACAGATATGAAAGCATTTTGTAACCTCCAAAGTGATCTACAAACATAAAAGGAGTAGACAGGAAGAACAAGTTCAAGATATCTATAGTACATCATGATCGCTAAACTGAATAACAATATATCACATGCTTGCAAATTGCTAAGAGGGTAGATTCTCACCACCAAAGAAATGTTCATGATGTGAGAGGATGCATGTTAGTCTGATTTAGCCATTACACAATGTACACATTTGTCAAAACATCGTATTGTATACCATAAATATAAACAATTTTGCCAATTAAAAACACATAAATATAATAAAGAAAAAAGGAGGACTGCATATGAATTATAAGCAACTGAACTTAAATAAAAATCTGTGTTTCTGTAGCACATTCGTGGAAGACTCCGTATTATAAAGATGTCAATTATCCCCAGCCTATTTATAGATTCAATGCAATCCCATTTAAAATCCTAGCAGGTGTTACTGTAGACATTAACAAGCTTATTCTAAAACGTTATGGACGGGCGAAGGAACTAAAATAAGCAAAACAGCTTCAAAAAAGAACAAAGAGGACTCTCATTACTTAATTCTCCCTACAAAGGTACAGTAATCAAGACAGTGTGGTATTAGCAAAATGATAGACAAAGAAATGACACAGAAGTTAAGAGTCCAGAAATAGACCCACATGTATATGGTCAATTGATTTTCAACAAAGGTGCCAAGGCATTTCAACGGGGAAAAGAAAGTCTTCATCAAATAGTGCTACAACAATTTAACATCCAAAACGAGTGGGCCACAAACCCATACCCTGTACCACACACAAAAAAATTAACTCATAATTTACCTAAGTGTGAAACACAGAGCTATAAAACTAAGACAGAAACGCACAGGAAAAAAAACCTCTGGGAACTTGAGTTAGGCGAAGATCTCTTCTTAATAAGACAATAAAAGCACAAATCATAAAATAACAAAATTGATAAACTGGACTTCAAAATGTACAGCTTCTATGCTTCAAGACTATTGAGAAAATGAAAAAACAAGCCACAGACTTGGGGAAAAATATTTGCAAAATACATATCTAATCAAGAACTGGTAGCCAGAATATATAAAGAACTCTCACAATTCATCAAGAAAAATAACAACTGAATTTAAAAACTAGACAAAAGATGTGAACAAACACTTCATCAAAGAAGATATAAGGATGGCAAATAAGCATACACAAAATTTTCAACATCATTAGTCATCATTAGAAAAATGCAAATTAAAACCACAATGAGGCCTGGCTGGGTGGCTCATGCCTGTAATCCCCGCACTTTTGGAGGCTGAGGCAGGTGGATCACCTGAGGCCAACATGGTGAAACCCTTTTTCTACTAAAAATACAAAAAATTAGCCAGGTGTGGTGGCATGCAACTGCAGTTCCAGCTACTAAGGAGGCTGAGGTAGGAGAATCACTTGAACCCAGAAGTGGAGAATGCAGTGAGCTGAGATCATGCCACTGCACTCTAGCCTGGGTGACAGAGTGAAACTCTGTCTAAAAAAATAAAAAATAAGGCCTGGCGCGGTGGCTCAAGCCTGTAATCCCAGCACTTTGGGAGGCCGAGGCGGGTGGATCACGAGGTCAAGAGATCGAGACCATCCTGGTCAACATGGTGAAACCCCGTCTCTACTAAAAATACAAAACATTAGCTGGGCATGGTGGTGCGTGCCTGTAATCCCAGCTACTCAGGAGGCTGAGGCAGGAGAATTGCCTGAACCCAGGAGGCGGAGGTTGCGGTGAGCCGAGATCGCGCCATTGCACTCCAGCCTGCGTAACGTGAGTGAAACTCCGTCTCAAAAATAAATAAATAAATAAATAATAAATAAATTAATTAATTAATTAAAAACACCACAGTGAGATACCACTACACATGTACTAGAATTACTAAATTAAAAAAAAAAAATTTTTAGAGTAAAGTGAGAGCAACTTTATTAAGAAACTAAAGAAATAAGAGAATGTCTACTCCATAGGCAGAACTAGCCTAAAATTTTTTAAATTGAAATACTACCACTTCACACGCACTAGGATGGCTCCTAACAAAAAACACACTAACAAAAACAGAAAGTGTTGGTGAGGGTACGGGGAGAATGCAACCCTTCCTACTGTTGGTGAGAATGGAAAAGGATGCCGCTGCTATAGAAAACAGTATGGCAATCGCTTAAAATTAAAACCAGGGTCAGGCGCAGTAGCTGCAATCCTAGCACTCTGGGAGGCCGAGGTGGGCAGATCATGAGGTCAGGAGTTCAAGACCAGCCTGGCCAACATGGCGAAATTCCATCGCTACTAAAAATACAAAAATTAGCTGGGCATGGTGGCCAGCTAATCCTAGCTACTCAGGAAGCTGAGGCAGAATTGCTTGAATCTGGGAGGCAGAGGTAGCAGGGTGCTGATATCGTGCCCCTGCACTCCAGCCCAGGCGACAGAGTGAGATTCTGTCTCAAAGAAATAAAATTAAAACCAGAATTATCATATGATCCAGCAATCCTAATTCTGTAGGTACCCAAAAGTAGGTACTTTTTAAATTTAAAGCAGAGTCTTGAAGAGGTATTTACACACCCATGATCACAGCAGCATTATTCCTAATAGCCAAGAGGTAGAGGCAACCCAAGGGTCCATCAGTGGATGAACTGAACAAAATGTGGCATCCACAGCCAATGAAATGTTTCTCAGCCCTTTAAAGGAAGGAAATCCGGCCGGGCGCGGTGGCTCAAGCCTGTAATCCCAGCACTGTG
>NW_022437069.1:503375-516587 GCF_009761245.1 Sapajus apella
ATGGAGGTTGCGGTGAGCCGAGATCGCGCCATTGCACTCCAGCCTGGGTAACATGAGCGAAACTCCGTCTCAAAAAAAAAAAAAAAAAAAAAAAAAAAAAGGAAGGAAAACCTGTCACAGACTAAAAAACAGGTGAACCCTAAAGACATAGTGAGTACAAGCCAGTCACATAAAAAAGACAAATGGTGTATGATTTCCCTTATATGACTTTGACTTTCAATAGCCAAAGTCATAGAGACAGAAAGAACAGTGGTTGCAAGAGGCAGGTGGGAAGGGAACATGCAGAATTCTTGTCGAAAGGGCACAGAATTTCAGTTTTGTCAGATGAAAAAATTCTGGAGATGGGTTGCACAATATGAATGTACATAACAACACTGAAGTAAACATTTAAAAATGGTTTTAGAAGATACCAAGAAACTACTTTTAAAAAATGGTTAAGATGGTAAATTTTATGTTATTTTTTTTAACCACAATTTTTTTGAAACTCTGAAATACCAAGCGCTAGAGAAGATATAGGGATTGGAACTCTCAAGCACTGCTGGTAAGAATGTGAAATAGGAGAGTCACTTTGGAGAACAGCTTGGCAATTTCTTATAAAGCTAAAGTTAATATACACTTACCGTATGATCTGGCAATTCCACTGCTAGGTACTTACACAAAAACTGCATGTGAATGTTTACATAGTATTTATTCATAACTGCCAATAGGTGGAAACAACCCAAATGCCCATCAACTGACTGATGAATGGGTAAACAAATTATCTACATCCCTACAATGGAATTCTACTCAGCAACAAAAGGAAACGAACCACTGATCAATGCAATGTAGTGGCTTAAATTATGGCCACCAAAAAAGGTATGTTCAAGTCCTAACCCCCAGAACCTGTGAATGTGACCTTACCTGAAAACAGAATCTTTGCAGATGTAATCAAGCAAAGGTGAGATCATACTGGATTAGGGTGGGCCTAAATCCAAGGACTGGTTCTTTACAAGAGAAGGGAGAGGAAGATTTAGACACAGAGACACAGACAACAAGGAAGAAAGTTGTGTGATGACAGAGGCAGACAGCAAGTGATGCAGCTACAAGCTAAGGATTGCCAGCAGCCCAGGGAAGCTAGGAAGAGGCAAGGAGGGATTCTCCCCACAGTGGTCACGGTGCTGCTCACACCGTGATCTCCAGCTTCTGGACTCAGAACTTGAGAAAATAAATTTCTGTTGTTTTAAGGCACCAAGTTTGTGGTACTCGGTTACAGCAGCCCTAGCTAATACATGTAACAACTCAGATGAATTTCAAATGCAACATGCTAAGTCAGAGAAGAACTCAAAAGACTACGGATGTTTAATTCCACTAAGAGGACACTGCAAGAGTCAAAACTACAGATTTCCAGAGTTTCCAGAGGCTGGAGGTGGGGGTGGAGAATACTTACAAAGCGACACAAGGGAATCTTTTGGGGTAATGGAACTATTCCACGTGTTCATTGTGGTGGTGATAATATGGCATAGAGCTATATACCTAAAAAAGGTACAAATTATATTGTATGTAAATTATACATCAAAAAAGTTTACTTAAAAAAAATTTCTGTGCTCCAGGATTCTCCTCAGTTTTTAAAAACTTTTTCTCAGTTCAGAAGAGGGTGCCTACCAGCCTAATTGGGAAAAATGTGAAGATCAAAATAAAAATAATACATTAGCTTGCTCGAGCCCACTCTTACTCTGTAGCATGTATTTTCTTTCCAATAAATCTGTGCTTTCATCGCTTCGAAAATAAATAAATAAAAATAGATAATAGATTTTAATAGAAGAGAAAATCATAGATTATATCAAAATATGAAATCAAATAATTGATAATAATAAATAGAATAGAAAATCATAAAGCCACACACCAAGAGATAAATAAATGAATGTATAGATTGAAAGTTTAACGAAGATCAGTATAAAGTATCTCCTCACAAAATATTTATTCTTTACAAAGGGGAAAAGCGTAACTTTAGAATGGAGAAGGCTGACACACACCATCTTTTGTTTTTTTTTGAGACAGGGCCTGGCTCTGTCACCCAGTCTGGAGTGCTGTGGCACCGTCTTCGCTCACTGAAACCTCTACTCTTCAGGCTCAAGCAATCCTCCCACCTCGGCTTCCCAAGTAGCTGGGACTAAGGCATGCACCACATCTGGCCTTCTTCTTTCTTTTGAGACAGACTTTTACCCTTGTTGCCCAGGCTGGAGTGCAATGGCGCAATCTCAGCTCACTGCAACCTCCACTTCCCAGGTTCAAGCAATTCTTCTGCCTCAGCCTCCAAATAGCTGGGATTACAGGCATGTGCCACAATGCCTGGCTAATTTTGTGCTTTTTAGTAGAGACAGGGTTTCTCCATGTTGGCCAGGCTGGTCTCAAACTCCCGACCTCAGGTGATCTGCCCACCTCAGCCTTCCAAAGTGCTGGGATTACAGGTGTGAGCCACCGTGTCCGGACTTTTTTTCTTTTTTTTTTTTTTTTTGAGATGGGGTTTCACTTTTTGTTGCACAGACTGGAGTGCAATGGCACAATCTCAGCTCACTACAGCCTCTGCTTCCCAGGTTCAAGCGATTCTCTAGTCTAAACCTCCCGAGTAGCTGGGATTACAGGCGTGAGCCACCACGACTGGTGGACACCACCTTAACTGATAAAAGAGATCATCATCATTAATGGGACACATCAAAATCATGTGCCTACTATGGTATCATAACAGCATCACTTCTGTGTTATTCCCACCAAAGATGCATAGTCTGAATCAAATCACAAAGATATGTCAGGCAGGCCCCAACGGAGGGGTTATATCTACAAAAAAACTGGCCTGTAATCTTCAAAAGTAACAAGATCACAAAAGTCAAGAGTACTTGAATTCATGTCAAAAACAAAAGGCTGAAAAGCTGCTTCAGGCTAAAGGAGGCGGCAGACAGTAACTGCACGTGATTCTGAAGTGAATCCTTTTACTATAGAGGACAGTAGTGGGACAGCTGGTGAATGACGTCTGAAGATCAGGTTGTAATAACGTTTATCACTGTTAATTTTCTTGCCTTGATGGCTGTATTTTGGTTATATAGAATAATGTCTTTGCTTGAAGGAAAAAGTGAGTATTTGGGAGTGATGGGGCAACACAGTGAAATATTTGGGGATGATGGGGCATCAGGTCAGCAACTTATTCTCAAGTGAAAAAACAGTTATGTTAGCCAGGCATAGTGGCTCATGCCTGCAATTTCAGCACTTTGGGAGGACGAGGTGGGTGAATCATTTGAGGTCAAGAGTTCGAGACTAGCCTGGCCAACATGGTGAGACCGTCTCTACTAAAAATACAAAAATTAGCCAGGTGTGGTGACACATGCCTATGATCCGAGCTACTCAGGAGGCTGAGGTAGGAGAATCACTTGAACTCAGGTGTTGGTGGCTGCAGTGAGCCAAGATCGAGCTACTACACTCTAGCCTGGGCGACAGAAAGAGACTCAGTCTCAAAAAAAAAAAAAAATTATGTGGACTATACTTCCAAGTATTCTGTAAGTGACTGTTGCAAAAAAAAAAAAAAAAAAAAACCGTATGAAAAGAATCCTGGGGGTCAGGCTCAGTGGCTCACGCCTTTAATACCAGCACTTCGGGAGGCCAAGATGGGTGGATCCCTTGAGATCAGGAGTTTAAGACCAACCTGACCAACATGGTGAAACCCGGTCTCTAATAAAAATACAAAAATTAGCCGGGCATGGTGGTACGCACCTGTAATCCCAGCTCCTCAGGAGGCTGAGGCAGGAGAATTGCTTCAACACCAGGGGATGAAGGTTGCAGTAGGCCAAGATTGTGCCACTGTACGCCAGCATGGGCAACAGAGCGAGATTCTGTCTCAAAAAAAAAAAAAAAAAAAAATCCTGGGAAGGCCAAGGATTAGCATTTTATCCCATTCCCCAATGCAATGGGAGGGGAGTATCACAGTAAATTCTATATTCCTCTGAAGTTGACCGTAAAATAGCAAAAAAAAAAAAATGGGATCTCAGACACAGCAAACTTGCACAATGCTGTATTTCCTGAAGTATTAAATCCAGCATACGGCAGAGACCTACGTTATTTGGATACTAAATGACCCAATGGGTTAATATATAAGGTAGTTCGATATATGAAAGTAGATCTCTAAAAGGGGCAGTGATATGGTAAAGAGTCCACTGTCACTATATCGAAGACAAGATTCCAGTGTCATAGAGTACAAATAGTTCATATTGCACTTTTTCTAATCACCATTATATCTGGAGTTCCCATTAGCACTCTCAAATAGAAGTCCCAGTTTAAATAATACATTTGGCTTTATTTGACATCATCAAAAATGTGAACCCAGCTTCTATCACAGATAAATAATGCAGTGATTTTAAAATGGTCAGGCATCCAAATAATCAAGTTATGCTTCATCTTAAAGTTTATATCTCAACTTTAACATCAAATCTTAAATTGCATAATGAGAATGACAGGCTCGTAATGTTTCAGAGACTAGGATATCGAAGCCGGTCTAATTCAGATCTTAACAACGGCACCATATACCACTGTCTGAAACACCAACTCCACCTTGTTTTGAACAAGGCTCTCCACTGATATGATGATGAAAGCACCCTAGGACACTGCAGTAATCTAAATGCAGTATAGACCATTTATCTGTGCACTGTCCCATGTGGTGGCCACTAGCCACATGAAACTACTGAAATGTGGCTATTCCAAATTAAAGCATGCTTTATGTATAAAATACACAACAGATTTCAAAGACTTAGTACAAAAAACGTATATGAGGTATCTCAAAGTTTTTTATGCTGATTGCATGTTAAAATTATTATATTTTAGATATACTGGATTAAATATTTACTTATTTTTATTTTTTTGAGACATGCTCACTCTGTCGCCCAGGCTGGAGTGCAGTAGCACGATCTCTGCTCACTGCAACCTCCCAGGTTCAAGCAATTCTCATGCCTCAGCTTCCCAAGGAGCTGGGACTATAGTTGTGTGCCACCACACCTAGCTAGTAGAGACGCGGTTTCGCCATGTTGGCCAGCCTGGCCTCAGACCTCAGGTGATCCACTGGCCTTGGCCTCCCAAAGCACTGGGATTACAGGCATGAGCCACCAACCCAGTTAAAACTAATCCCACAAGTTTCTTCTTTATTGTGGCTACTAGAACATTTTCAATTACATATACTTGAGATATAATTCTACTGGCCAGTGCTGCCTTCAGCCATTTGTGAAATAACACCATCATATGCTGTAGAAACTGTGAAAGAGAATGTAAGTGGACTTTCCAAAAGAAGACTGAGCTGTACCAAGGCCCAGTTTAACCTTCAAGATCTCATCTTTTTCGGGATAATCTTTGTCTATCTTTTTACACGCCATTCAGCTTCAAGAAAGTACGTATCTGGAGGTACCTGAAACTCTGACGCACTGCTCCGCAGCTGGCTCACATTCGGTAAAGATCCTCCATGGTACTGGGTAAGGCGCAGTTGCTGGAGCTTCTGAAATTGAACCTGGAAACAAAGCAATTTCAAGAACCTTGAGAGGAGACAGCAAAGATTTAAAAGAAGCATCAGAATATAGTATTTTGCAGGGAAACAGTTCAAGAATGAAAGTCTCGGTTTCAATTTCTTCTCTACTTAAATGATCACACTTTCAGGTTTCCGGAGCTTTCTGCATTTTGATTATTCTGTTTTTGGAAATAGCTTACCCATGTTCCAAATGTGCCACGTACCATCACAGTGACATACTCTTGGAAGGTCTTTGAGTGTGTGTTTAGGCACGCCTGCATAATCTTTGACAACAATAAAAGAATTTCTGAAAGAAAAACTAGGCTACTATCCATGACCCTAACACATGAACTACGTTCCCTTCTTCATGCTCTTTCCCAGCCTCCATTTACATTTATGGTAATAACTGCATAGCTATGATCATGAGATAGGTATAAGCTAGCATGCTCACATCATAAGCCTTTTCTATGCTACTAAAGAATAATTTTTAGGGCCGGGCGCGGTGGCTCAAGCCTGTAATCCCAGCACTTTGGGAGGCCGAGGCGGGTGGATCATGAGGTCAAGAGATCGAGACCATCCTGGTCAACATGGTGAAACCCCGTCTCTACTAAAACTACAAAAAATTAGCTGGGCATGGTGGCATGTGCCTGTAATCCCAGCGACTCAGGAGGCTGAGGCAGGAGAATTGCCTGAACCCGGGAGGCGGAGGTTGCGGTGAGCCGAGATCGCGCCATTGCACTCCAGCCTGGGTAACAAGAGTGAAACTCCGTCCCAAAAAAAAAAAAAAAAAGGATAATTTTTAATGGCTATATAACAGTTCTTCTGAATTATTTCCTTAGAACACATTCCAAAGAGTGATTACTAAATCTCTAGATATGGGTCTTTTGGTAGCTCTCAATATATACTGCCAAAATGCTTTCCCAAAGGGTTTCCTAATGTACATACGAGAAAAGTTTCACCAAAAAAACTCACTGACATTGGATATTATCGTTAATTGGGGTAAGTAAGGAAGGAGGCAAATTCAGTAGGTATAAAATGGCATCCCACCATTTTAATATGCCCTTCTTCTGTAAGTTCTTCCTTACGTCATTTTTCAAAAAGCAATATATTGGTTACAGTTCTTGTAAACCTCAAAGTGGTCTGATCTGGTCTTTAAGAGTTCTGTTTCTAAAATAATAAATTAGCTCCGTGGTTACGTAACCCTTGGCACTGTAATTCATATAGAGAAGAAAAGGGTTATAGATGAGAAGCCTGGGGCAGATTTTCACCCTTCATTACTCTCTGTCTCTACCAACAAAACATGACCAGATCGAAGCCCCTAGATAGGCCAGGTGCTATTCTGAGACACTGCGCCCACTTCATCCCTAATCCTCCCCACAACCATGCAAATGAGACTGTATTCTCCTGCCATTACAGACCTGGAGACCCAGACTCAAAGTTCAGTGACTTGCCACGCAGCAGGCAGGAAGCTGAGCCACCAAAGCCCATGTGCCTGTTTCTGCCAAGCTCTTCTTTGTCCCATCTTTACCTGAATGATCACACTATTTACCAACTCAAAAAAAAAAAAAAAAAAGTGAAGTTTGGTTGACCAAAAGCATTGTTTAACCTACGAAGCTCTCTGATTGTTTCATTTTTACATTTATTATGAAAAATTCCAAATAGTATACGTGAAATAAAGACAAGTATAATGAAACCCCATCTATCCATCTTCTAGCTTTAACAATTACCAACTTATATCCAATCTTCTTTAATCTTTACCCTCTCCACTACCCACAGTGTCCCAGTGAAAGAAGTCTCAGACAGTCTTTCACTCCATATTTCAGTATGTATCTCCAAAAGGTAAGGACTTACACCTGTTTGGAAATTTTAAAGGCATACAAAATCCTTTAGTGGCTTTAACTTCCCTTCTATCTGCTGTATTTGACTTCTCAAACATACCGCACAGGGAGACAGTTAAAACCTATTAATCAAAACCCAACTCTCAGAGCCAAACATGAGAAAGGGAACACTGAGCTTCTTCCATCTAGGGGTGGAGTTACAGGAATGAAGTCTCTCTCAGCTTTCAATCTTAACATTCTAAAAGTACTTACCAGAAGCATCTGACTATTCTTGAAATTCTCTGGACAAAATTCTCAGCCATCTTGATTTAAAGCCTTTGATTTCTTCTTTGAAGCATCAATTTATCCATTGATTTACTGATACAAAGAACTTAACTGTGTGTCTGGTAGTATGCCTGGCACCGGCTAAGATGAAAGTGGGCTGATATTTCTGCCTTAGGAGATTTCTCACGAAGGCTCAACTCTTCCCCCAAAACCTTGACACTTCAACCAAACTGGGTTCTAAATCCAGAGAGGGACCTGCCTTCAACTGAGCGGAAGCCCATCTCACAGTCCCCCACAACCACTCTCCCTCCCAAAGCACCGATGTCCAGAGCCTTCAAAGACTGTTAAAAAACAGCACTGGACTTCGAATGGGATGACATGACTTTGTAACCTGGACTCTGACGCCTCCTTCACAAGATGAAGTGAGGATTGAGAGATGCAGACACAACAGCGGTATATCAAATGCAAAGCTCAGGACAACTTCTCAAGGTACTATGATTATTGCTGATCTTCTCAACTACCTCTTAAAACGGAAACATTCTGACATTTTCCTCTTTTGAACTTTAGACGCATTGAGCTAGAAAAAGAATTCTGAGACTGTCTTCAACACCTTCAAGTTTACAGACAATGAACATGTGAACCAAAGAATGATTAGCCTAAGGCTGAGGTCACCGGCTGGCAGCCCACGAACTGCATTTCACTTCGAGAGAGCTCTGTTTACCCACCAGATGTGGACTCATTCAGTGTTTTAAATTTCAATTGAAAAAAATTAGGACACTGCATAAAAATCTGGATTTCCAACTTCTCCTGATTGAAAGATCAGACAACACCGAACCTGTGTTCTTGTAAGGAATCACTGGATGAAGCTGACAAGAGGCCACCCCCTTAGATAGGATTTGCCAGGTCCTCACTGTACACTATTATTCCTCCATGATGGCCCACGATCAGCTGCCACAATCACCTCATTCCTGGTTCCTCCACTCATTTTCCTTACCCACATCACTTACTGAGTTAGCAACCTTTGGCTTACAGTCACATACCTTAGTGGAATTTTCTTTAATGCCTACACAAAATGAGATCCAGACCTCATTAATTCCTTTTCCAGAAAGTCTCACAATAGCCAACATGATTACAATCCAAAATCCCAGCGGATCCTTTTAGAGACACTGACAAGATAAATCTAAAATTCATGGATGTGCAAATGCAAATGACCTAGAGTAGTCAGAGCAATTTTTTTTTTTTTTTGGAGACGGGGTCTCTATTGCCCAGGCTGGAGTGCAGTGTTACAATCACAGCTCACTGCAGCCTTCGCCTCCTGACTACAGGCGCATGCCAACCATGCCCAGCTAATTTATATATATATATATATATTTTTTTTTTTTGAGAAAGAGTTTCGCTCTTGTTACCCAGGCTGGAGTGCAATGGCGCAATCTCGGCTCACCGCAACCTCCGTCTCCTGGGTTCAGGCAATTCTCCTGCCTCAGCCTCCTGAGTAGCTGGGATTACAGGCACGCGCCACCATGCCCAGCTAATTTCTTTTTGTAGTTTTAGTAGAGACGGGGTTTCACCGTGTTGACCAGGATGGCCTCGATCTCTTGACCTCGTGATCCGCCCGCCTCGGCCTCCCAAAGTGCTGGGATTACAGGCTTGAGCCACCGCGCCCGGCCTATTTTTTTTTTTTTTAGAGAGACAGGGTTTTACTATGTTACCCAGGCTGATGTATAACTCCTGGGCACAAGCGATCTGCCCACCTCGGCCTCCCAAAGTGCTAGGATTATAGGCGTGAGCCGTGGCACCTGGCCAGAGCACTTTTTAAAAGGAGAAAAGTTAGAGGACTTAGGTTACCAGGTTTTAAGGCATATTATAAAGCTATAGTAACACAGACAGTGTGCTATTATCAAAAAGAGAGACAGACAAATCACTGGAACAGAAAAGAGAGCCTCAAAATAAACCAACATATATATGGCCAACTGATTCCAACAAAATTGCCACAGCAATTCAATGAGGAAAGAAAAGTCTTTCAACAAGTGATGCTGATACCTTACAGCGGGGAGTAAAAGCAGCTGAAGATCCTCACGCGGGAAATTAAAGCAGCTGAGTGTATAGACATTCACTGTGACAGCCAGGTCACTCCAGCTCTGCCACTATACCTCTCTAAGCCTCAGTTTACTCATCCACAAAACGAGGAAAATTCCAGATATACACACCACAGGGTCATTTTGAGGACTACGGAAGCTAACAACATATGAAAGGGATTCCCGTGCCCAGCAAAGGGAAAGTCCTCAATATTTAGCCCAAACCTAGTATTTCCATCTTCTCTCTCTCCTCCATTCTGAGACCTCACTAATCTATGACTATCTATTGTCTTCTCTGTTGTTTATTTTCACAGGAAAATAATGAGTCTTTCCAAATATTCAGGTCAAATCAACACTCCAGGTTGATACGCTGAGTTAGTCTTGTGGTTCCTTAACACAAGCTGCTCTTCACAGCCAAACTTCTGGAAATTTCCAACCCTATCTCCATTCCCTCCCATCCATTCCTCAACGACTTACAATTAACCTTTCACCCAGCACCCTGAGAATGCAGCATCTCTCACCGAGGTTACTGATGACCTCCTCCGATGACCTCCACATGACTAGACCAAAGGACACATCTTTCGTGTCAGCCTAAGTCAGCAGCACTGGGTGCAGCTGGTTGGCATTCCCTCCTCTTCACAGGAGTCCTCCTGGCTTTCTCCTGGCCCTCTGGTTGCTCTTCAAACCTTCTTTGCTGTTTCCTCCGCCTCCCTTTCAAAAGCCCATTTCTTGGGCTCCTCCTAGGCCCTCTTCACCGTTTACTTTCTGACAAGGGTCATAAACTCAACCGCCTACAGCTGTCAAGCAGGGACTCTAAGTGAACCTACCTGGAATCACCGCAAAGAATACCTTTGAGGGTGATGGGGCCTATAGCAAACTGAAGACCACATCCATTGGCTTTCTAATGGGGCAGCTACCATTTGGCTTCAGGCAATTGCTGCCAACCAGAAATGTCATGTTAGTGTCGTTAGACTATCTAACTTTTCAAAAGAAGCCAAAGTCCAGATTTTACTATAAAATCCCAATATTTATTTTTATGGAGACAGGGTCTCTGTTGCCCAGGCTGGAGTGCAGACTCACAATCACAGTTCACTGCAACCTCCGCCTTCCGACTATAGGCATGCGCCACTATGCCCAGATAATTTTTGTGTATATATATATACTTTTTTTTTTTTTTTAATTTAGAGATGGGGTTTCACCATGTTACCCAGGCTGGTCTAGAACTCCCAGGCTCAAGCGATCTGTGCACTCAGCCTCTCAAAGTGCTGGGATTACAGGTGTAACAATATTCATTGTTAGTCTTAATTAAAACCAACCAACCAACAACTAACCACATTTTGGGCCAAAACCAAAAACATGTTAGAGGCCCGAATACAGAAGTCAGGCCCCAGTTTACAGTCTGTTCCATCAGTTCTTCCCAGGCAGCCAAATCTACTTCTGTGGCTCCAAACCGAAAATGTCCTCGTTCTCAGTAGCCCAGCCTTCCTTCTCAGGCTCCAAAGCCATCTAAACAGCTGCCTGCCGAACCATCTCTACCCACCTGCCTCACAAGCACCTCCAACTCAGCATTTCCGCACAGCCCAAACCTGCTCCTCCTCTTAATGAAGGACACCCTGAAATGGTTCAAGCCCTCCCTCTTTCCCGCCTTCCTCACCCATTCACAAATCCAGTCCTTTCCACCTCCTAAATATCAATCTGCTCACCGCTGTGCCTCCCAACTGCCACCATCTTAATAAACGCCACTATCATATCTCCTGCTGAAACTCTCCTCCACTCACCATGCTGGAGCCAGAGGAATCTTCTAAAAATGCAGCTCTCAGGCCGGGCGCGGTGGCTCAAGCCTGTAATCCCAGCACTTTGGGAGGCCGAGGCGGGTGGATCACGAGGTCAAGAGATCAAGACCATCCTGGTCAACACGGTGAAACCCCGTCTCTACTAAAAATACAAAACATTAGCTGGGCATGGTGGCGCATGCCTGTAATCCCAGCCACTCAGGAGGCTGAGGCAGGAGAATTGCCTGAACCCAGGAGGCGGAGTTGCGGTGAGTCGAGATCGTGCCATTGCACTCCAGCCTGGGTAACAAGAGTGAAACTCCGTCCCAAAGAAAAAAAAAAATAAATGCAGCTCTCCCGTGGTCCAACCCCTTCAGTGACTCTCCATTGTCCTTAGGATCAAGTTCCAAATCTTGTCTCTACAACCTCATCCCTGTGGACACCTCCAGCCTCATCTCGCGTCACCTTCCTCATCCCTTACTGAAGCTCCGTTCCCTGTACCTGCAACATATTCCCTCCCTCAACACACAAACCCTTGAATGCCTCCCTGACTCCCACTGAGCCTTTAGGCCACTGGAAGAGGTGAGAACTCCCTACCATACGTGTCCAGAGCTCCACCTGCTTCTGCGTTGGTGATATTCATCAAAATGCGTCTTATTAAATGAATGTTTTCCTCGTTAAATCCTAAAATCCATTAGGACACTGTGTTTCGCTTGCTCATTACTATACGCCCAGTGTCCACCCTAACCCCTGGCACACACTAACAGCTCACTCAATAAGTAAATATATGGGACAAATTAGTAAGATCTTTGAAGGACTGCCCCATGTTTTCACCCTCCTCCCTCACACACACACACGCAACAACAACGTAGTGGGCACTCAAATACTGGCAAATGAATACATTAAAAAACCAACAACATAGCAGCCTCTTCCCAGGCACACCTGCCTCCACTTTCTTCCCTCCCTTTACCATTCCAGGTGCCACCACTTAACTACTCCTCCTGGATTCCCTTCTCAAAATTACCCACTGCTTCCTGGTAACACCCGACTTCTTTTTTTGAGAAGGAGTCTCACTCTGTCACCTAGGCTGGTGTGCAATGGTGCAATCTTGGCTCACTGCAACCTCCATCTCCTGTGTTCAAGCGATTCTCCTGCCTCAGCCTCCTGAGTAGCTGGGATTACAGGTGACTGCCACCACGCCCAGCTAATTTTTTGTGTGTTTTTAGTAGAGACGGGGATTCACCATGTTGGCCAGGCTGGTCTTGAACTCCTGACCACAGATGATCCACCTGTCTCAGCCTCCCAAAGTGCTGGGATTACAGGCGTGAGCCACCACGCCTGGCCATGGACTTCTAAAGCTAGAAAAAATTCTCCACAGTCTAGTCTATCCCACCCATCAGGTGAACAGGATTTAACTCCAACTCTGAAGGATTGTTTTGATTACGTAGAGAAGGACTTGAAGCCCAACACAGGCTCAGTAGGGAAAAAGCATCTAGATTGATCAGCAATGTCTGCCCTATCAATTAGCATGTCTGTCATGGGCTAGTAATGGAAAGTCAGTATATCTGCCATCCAGTTACCAACCATGAACTAGGTGGATACTTCTCCAACTGGGATCTTTGGATCCTTAGAGACATGTCCTTCATAGACACGCTGGGAATCTAAGAGTTCTCTATGAGAAGTGCTCTAATTTGATGACTTGTTTATGAAAACAACCCATAAGATTTTTTTTTTTTTTTTTTTTTTTT
>NW_022437069.1:516687-524644 GCF_009761245.1 Sapajus apella
GCCTTGGCCTCCCACAGTGCTGGGATTACAGGCTTGAGCCTGTAAGATTTTTAAATAGAGAGGTCAGATTGCCGTCAGGGAAAGGATACCAGCTCTTTTTCTGTACTAGAGCCAGCTTCCTTAAGTGGAGGTTGATCTTCATCAGACTTTTAGATTCACTTCAGACACAGACATGGCACATGGACATGGACATGAACATGGACATGGTAAAATGGAACTTCCAGATTATAGACAATGGAAGATAGAAGGGACACCATTAGAAACTGTCCAGAAGAGGCTGGCTGCAAAAGGGCTAAGGGATCCATGGGGCCGCAATGAAGCTTGGAGATACATGGGTGGCTTTGCACAAAAGGTTACCTTTTTTGATGTATTCTTTAAAGGATTCAAATGGGGATTTGCTGCATTTGTGGTAGCTTTAGGAGCTGAATATTACCTGGAGTCCCTGAATAAAGATAAGAAGCATCACTGAAGATAATACCTGGAAGTATCATAGTGGTTTCTTAACTGTCCAAAATAAGATTTCTTCACTATAGCCTACTTGACCTGTTTGTCCCTTAAAGAATATTAGTATGATTTAATAAAGTAAAATAAAATATATATATGCCAAAAAAAAAAAGATTTTTAAATAAGCAAACATTAGTAGGCAAATTCAGTGTTATCATTTACAGATGTGTTTATGAACACGATGGAGCCAAGCAGTATTACTACACTTATAACCAGCCACGAAGACAACACGGACAGAACATGTAAATGGTTCCCTGTACCAGGTGAAGGCCAAAATGACACAATTTTGCAGTAATTAGAATAAAGTGGTAAGTGAATTATCATATGGGCCACAGTTGATTAGGCTTGCTAAATTCAAGAGACCTTGAGCTGTATTACATAGCATGGTCTCTCGAAAGGAAGAAAACACTTTTTTTTACTTGAAAGTAAGTCAACAGTGAGAATCTATGCAAAATGATTTGCCTTTAAAACAGTCTGTACATGACTCATGACCTTACCTGTCAGGGATATTTTAAAGAGATTCATGAATGGGGTGGAAGATTGGATGTACCACAGGTATACAGACATATACAGTGCATTTGTCCATAACAATATACAGTATGTATCTAAACGACACATAACAATACAGGCCCCAGCACTAATCCTCAGCTTTCACACCCCCATTCTTTTCAATGTGCTCTGAGCTTACCGAGTTCATCCCTGAATCTAACCAAGGTCACGAATGTAAATATCAGTGGATGGCAGCCAGGTAATTAATGAGTGAAGCTGATAGGATATAAGAAAACATTCTCTTGAAATCTTCAGCTTCTTTCTCTATATATGTATATTTATTTTTTCTCAGTGTGAACAGAAATGTAAGCATAGGAAATATTTCACTTTTTCCTTATCTTCACTGAAAGAAAACACCATCATGAGTATAAATGCCAATTGCCACCTAGCCTTCCCTTGGGGGACTGCGACAGAGTGGTGTAAACGATGGCAAACTAGAGTTCTTGCTCTGTTTGGAAGGGCCACCATCACCCAGCTCCAGGCGGTGGGTAGGAATTCAGGATTAGTGTTACCAGGTCTTCCAATTTTTAATATATACAAATAAATGAAGAAATTTGGATTTTGTGTGGAAGTCTTCCAATTTAAAAATTTTGGCAACAGATTCAAGAATTTTTCCCAAACACTGCGCTGGCCAGATATAACGTGTCTGCAACTCAGCTGGTTTGCAACTCTGCCAGCTGCCTCCTCCACCTCGGTCCTCTGGTATCTGCAGATCCTCCCCCATCCTCCCGATGGTCCTCCAAGGTCAGTATTCAGGATCGCCAAGGCCAGCCTTACTGCCGCTGACCTCCCTTCTCTGCAGCCCTGCGCGGGCACTCGGGTAGGCTCTCCATCCTCCACTGCCTCACTCAGCGGTGACCTAATCTCACCAGGTGTTTGTCCCGGCTCGCGCCTTACTCAATCCTCCGGGTCCCTCCCCAGTCACCAGCGACGCTTGTCAGTTCTCACTAAATATCCGGGGCCCAACCAAGTCAACTGGACCCAATGAAGGACCTCCAAGAAGTAGGAAGAGCAGAGCCTCACCCTCAACACCGAATGCCGTCGTGGTTCCCACACCCCGAGCCACCCCAGGGCCGGCCCCAGACGGACTTGTGCCCAGAGCTCCCCCCACGGGCGCGTGGGGCCCTGGGGTGCCCGCGGCCTTCCACGCCGGCAGCACGGCAGGGCTCGCTGCGGGGGATGTTCGGAGCGACCAGAAGCTGCGCCGCACCGCCCGGCCGGCCTCCGCGCAGCTCGCGATTTCCTCTCGGGGCTCCCCGTCCTCCTCCCGCCCCCTCAGGCCGCCCCCGCCCGGCCGCCCGCCCCCGCGGGTTTCACCCCGGCCCATCTCCCCGCACGCGGGGCCCGACGGCCCTCCCACCTCCGCCCGGGATCGCGAACCGCTAGCGGGTGTCGCCAGGCGGGGAAGCGCCGAGGCCGCGGCCGCTCCGGCTCCGCTCCCAGCCGCCGGTTCCCGGGAGCAGCCCCCGCCCGGCCCCGCCGTCGCCTCGGCCCCGCCACCGCCTCGGCCCCGCCATCGCCTCGGCCCCGCCACCGCCTCGGCCCCGCGACCTCTCACCCGCCGCGCGGGTCCCGCCCGCGACCAGGGCCGCCCCCGCCCGCGCCGGCCCAGGCCCTCACCCGCGACAGGGTGAGGTCGGTCATGAGCTGCTCGAAGGCCCGCGTCTCCTCGGCCTGTCGCTGCGTGTGCAGCGCGATCTTCTCACTGAACTTCCGCGGGTTGGCGCTGCCCGAGCCCGGCGAGGCGGCCATGGCGCGGGCCCGCGCGGGCAGAAGCTGGAGACGGCGGCCGCGGGGCCTGCGCCTCGGCCCTCGCGTCTGTCCGCAGGCCGCCCCGGCCGCCGCCCGAAGCCCGTCGTCCGGCGCGACCCGGCAGAGGGGCCGCCGCGGCCCGGGACCCAGCGAGCGGCCCGGAGCGCGCCGAGGTCCGCCCCCCGCGCCGGGCCCCGCCCCGCCCCGCCCCGCCCCGGCCTCGGTCTCCCGCCCGCCTCGGCCCGGAGCCTCCCGGGCCCCGCGCTCCTGCGCTGAGGGCTGCTCCCCGCTCCCCGGCCTGGCTCGGGACCCACCGCCGGCCACCCGGGAGGACCCCCGTCAGCCCGGCACCGCGCCCCGGCGTCAGGGTCCGCTGCGGAGCCGCCCCACGGAGCCTCCGCGACCCGGGCCGGCCCCTGCGTCTGCGCGACGCGGAGAACGCGGCCTGTGCCCGCATCCCCCGCCCCCAGCCCAATTACGAGGATTTTCTCCTCGGGGTGGAACCCGGGCGCCCGGACTTCCAGCAGGTCACCTCGGGCCCCTCGGGGCGCGCTCGCTCCGCCCGAGGCCGAACGTCTGCCCGGAGCCCTGCCGCTCCCGGCCCCGGGCCTCCGGCCTGTTTTCCTGACCTCTCACCCCGCCCGCACCCGCCCCCGTCAACCAAAGCTGTGCCTCAGCTTTAAAAACGGGCTCGCGTTCTGCGCAGACCGCAGACGGCATCCGGCCCTGCAGCCGCCTCCGCTCCGCGGCCCCGGGCCCCTTTCCAGGTTCTTTCCAGGTCTCCCTGTGGCAGCTTCAGCAGGTGCCAACCCCACCTGGGAAAACCAGCGCTCGGCCTCCGCGCGTTTCCCCTTCTTTCGGGGGCGTCTCGCTCTGTCACCCGGGCTGGAGTGCAGTGGCACGATCTCGGCTCAACGCGGCCTCGACCTCCCGGACTCAGGCGATCCTCCCACCCCTGCCTCCCAAATAGCTGGGACCAAAGGCGGAAGCCACCACGCCCGGCTAGTTTAAAAATGTTTTTGTAGCAATGGTGTCTCGCTATTTAGCCCAGGCTGGTCTCGAACTCCTCGGCTTAAGCGATCTGCTTGCCTTGGCCTCCCAAAGTGCCGAGATTACAGGCGTGGGCCACGACTCCCGGCGAGTTTCCTCTTTGGAGTCCAAAAGCTACTCTCAGCATGAATGTTGATGTGCACAGAGATGTCCAGGAGAGCCCTGAGAATGTGTCAGTGTTTTGTAAAGTGGGAAATATGAGAGACCTTCAGAAGAGGACAGAAAATAATGTTAATACCACCCACGCCCCCTACTATCGAGATGAAACAGTAATACATTTGCTGCATGTACTTGGGATTTATTAAACACATACAAAATTAGACATAGCGACGGCCCCACTCTCATTTCTTCTTCCTCCCCAGGGACAGTCACCGTACATATCATTCCAGTTTGTATTTTTATACTTTTTTATTTTTGTGCTTTTATACTTTTTTTTTTTTTTTTTTTTTTTTTTGAAACGGAGTTTCGCTCTTGTTACCCAGGCTGGAGTGCAATGGCGCGATCTCGGCTCATCGCAACCTCCGCCTCCTGGGTTCAGGCAATTCTCCTGCCTCAGCCTCCTGAGTAGCTGGGATTACAGGCACGCGCCACCATGCCCAGCTAATTTTTTGTAGTTTTTAGTAGAGATGGGGTTTCACCATGTTGACCAGGATGGTCTCGATCTCCTGACCTCGTGATCCACCCGCCTCAGCCTCCCAAAGTGCTGGGATTACAGGCGTGAGCCACCGCGCCCGGCTTATACTTTTATTACATATGATGTAGAGATTCAGCAATGCTATATGGAATAAATGTTTTTAAACTTTACAAAAATGACATCATACTGAATCATCATTTTGCAACTTTTTCCCCTCACCATTATGTTTCCAAGATATATTTGTGTCAATTCATTTATAATATTCTGTTTTTCACCTGTCTCTCAGACATAGCATACAGCTGGACTTTTTTAGAACATTTAATCTGAAAATATATCTGTTAGCTAGAATTTAGCTATTTTATTAATTAAAATTGGATTTATTTTTCTGTTGTATTTTGTGTTATTTACCATGCTTTTTTTTTTTTTTTTTTTTTTTTTTTTTTTTTTTTTTTTTTTTTTTTGAGATGGAGTCTTTCTCTTGTTACCCAGGCTGGAATGCAGTGGCATGATTTCAGCTCACTACAACCTCCGCCTCCTGGGTTCAAGTGATTCTTGTGCCTCAGCCTGTAACTGGGATTACAGGCTCTCCCCATCAAGCCCAGCTAATTATTTGTATTTTTGTAGGGATTGGGTTTCACTATGTTGGTCAGGTTTCTTTCAAACTCCTGCTGTCAGGTAATTTGCCTGCCTCAGCCTCCCAAAGTGCAGGGATTACACGTGTGAGCCACTGCACCTGGCTTTTTACGTTTTATTTCTGCTTTCCTGTTACATTGTCTGGGTCCGGTTTCAGAGAACAGAAACATTCTAGATGGTTTAAGTACAGAAGGATTTATTACAGGGTGTAAAATGGCTTCTGGACTTGTTTGGTTGGAGGGCGGAAACACCAGCCTCCATGTTGAACTTTCAGGAATGACTTTGAGAGCTATGCTGCAAGACTGAGCCACCAAAGGGGACACTGCCTCTTTTGAAATCAGGAAGCCATCTACTAAATTGGAAAGCCGTCTCTACACTTCCCAGCTCTTGAAGCATATCGTCATGATGAGAAGCCACTGCAGAAATACCAAACACTAGCCAGGCGCAGTGGCTCACACCTGTAATCCCAGCACTTTGGGAGACCAAGGCAGCAGATCACCTGAGGTCAGGGTTCGAGACCAGCCTGACCAATATGGTGAAACCCCGTCCGTACTAAAAATACAAATATTAGCTGAGCATGGTAACATGCATCTGTAGTCCCAGCTACTAGGAAGGCTGAGACAGGAGAATGGCTTGAACCCTGGACGGGAAGGTTGTAGCGAGTCAAGATTGCACCACTGCATGCCAGCCTGCGCGACAGAGGGAAAAAAGCAGGGTGCAGTGGCTCACGCCTGTAATCCCAGCACTTTTTGAGGTTGAGGTGGGTGGATCACCTGAGGTCAGGAGTTCTAGACTAGCCTGACCAATGTAGTGAAACCCCATCACTACTAAAAATACAAAAAAATAAAATAAAAATTAGCTGGGCATGGTGGCGCACACCTGTAGTCCCCGCTACTCTATCTGGGAGGCTGAGGCAGGAGAACTGCTTGAACCTGGGAGACGGAGGTTGCAGTGAGCCAAGATCGCGCCACTGCACTCCATCCAGCCTGGGTGACGAGGAGACAACCAAAAGAAAAATATCAAACACGTCCGTCACAGCACCCAGCATAAATACACACAGACTCCACGTCACTTCCACCTTGTACAGCTCATGAGAGGAAATGACTGGAAAAACCAAAATTGTGTCCAAAATCCCTGCCACAAGGGAATGTAGGTTCAACCTTTCAGCTTCTGCAATGGCAGAAGGACTGTGGAAAGATACAGAGATGGGTATTAAGCTAAATCTACCATATCTGTCCACCAATTCACCAGCACGGGCATCTGTCATAACTGCACTTCGGTTCCATGTTTCTGCTATCTGATTTGGAGTGTATTCATTCCACTTCTGTTCTTATTTGATTAATCATGTTAAATTAATTTTTTTGGTTTTTTTTAGAGACAGAGTCTCACTATGTTGCCCAGGCTGGACCTGAACTCGTGGGCTCAAGCCATCCTCCTGCCTCAGCTTCCTAAGTAGCTGGGACAATTTTCTAATCAAATAAATACAGGTGAATTGTTTAAAAAGTGAAATTTGTGGCTTACAATTGTAAAAAGATTTCTCAAGTCCTACTTTTTTTTTTTTTTTTTTTTTTGGACAGGGTCTTGCTCTTTCACCCAGGCTGAAATGCGGTGGAAAGATCAGGGCTCACTGCAGCCACAGAGACTTTCACCTCAGCCCCCTCACCTCAGTAGCTGGGACTACAGGTGTGTGCCACCATGCCCGGCTAATTTTCTTTTAATTTTAGTAAAAACGAGGTCTTCCTATGTTGCCCAGACTAGTCTTGAATTCCTGGGCTCACGTGATCCTCCTGCCTCAGGCTTTCAAAGTGCTGGGATTACAGGCATGAGCAACCACATCTGGCCCCGAGTCCTACTTTAATTGAAGTTAATTCTGCCATTTTATGATATTTTAAATTTTTAGATAGTAACTGTTCATTCTCTATCACAGAAAATGATGATTTGGCCGTTTTATGCCCCAATAAAAATATAATTTTCCCCACCCTAATTCTTTCAATGTAGTTAAATGATCATTCTTGGCAAATCAATATTAAGTGTTTCTCATTATTGTTATTATTTTGAGACAGCGTCTCACTCTGTCACCCAGGCTGTAGTGCAGTGGCACAATCTTGGCTCACTGCAGCCTCGACCTTCTGGGCTCAAGCAATCCTTCCACCTCAGCCTCCTAAGTAGCTGTGACTATAGGCGTGCACCACCAGGCTTGACTAATTTTGTTCATTTTTTATAGAGGTGAAGTCTTGCTATGTTGCCCAGGCCGGTCTCGAACCCTGGGGCTCAAGGGATCCTCCCGCCTTGGCCTCCCAAAGTGCTGGGATTACAAGTATGAGCCACTGTGCTTGGCAATATTAAGTGTTCACATAGCGTAGCATAGTTCTATTTTGGTACAGATTTCTTGCTGGAGTTAAAAATTGCCTCTGCTGTAGATTTGCTTAGATTTCTCTCAAGCCATTATACAGCCTTTCCTAAACTCCGACAGAGCTGTGAAACATATGACCGAATCTATGAATGATTGCTTTGGGGGAGGCTTCTTTTCTGGAGCGCTGTGTCTTCCTGCCACATCTTGGGCTGTTCCCAGCCCGCAGCACTGATGTGGTGGAGTCCCCCTCACCATCACCCAAGCTTCCTCCCGTCTCGTGTTCTCACCTCCACTTCCCAAATCCCAGGTTGCCGTCTTGATGTAGACACCTTCATTTTGGTGGAGTACGTTCTCCAGTAGTTTCCTGGGGAGGAAAAGGGTACGTGAAAGATAAAATCTCTGAGACTGTGTATGAAGATAATTTTATTTTCCCCTCCTGTTTGGTTGGTTGGTTGGCTAAGAGTAGGGCTTCGCTGGAAACA